>NC_085999.1:4007500-4092500 GCF_030014385.1 Trichomycterus rosablanca
GTGGTCACCGCACCAGCTACTCAATCCGCCAATGTACCAACTTATAATCATAGACCAATGCTTCCTCCTGGACCCTAAATAAAAGGCGGTGTGTGTGTTTGTGTGTGTGGGGGGTCTTTGCAAGGTAACCACACTGGCTTGCCTATCTTACTGATTGAGGAATAACACTGTGCTGCACTGATGTTTAGGCTTCCTTTAAATAACCCAGAGACCCGGGGTGACGAATTAGCAATGTTGATTTATACAGTTTCAGGGATCTGTACGCTCCAGAGCAGCACACACGACCCGAGTCAGTACAGTGTTAGTGTTTATACAGTGCTCAGACTCGCCCGTTTCCCCAAAACAACCAAAAACATCAGTTAAATAAATAAATAGGGGTCCTCTGGTGGTCCTTTTTATTAACAGAAGAGGTAGACGTGGCTGATGAGCTGCAGTAATTGTATATACACACTAGGTTTATCTGTATGGTAGGTGTAGCTCCTAAAATGAATGAGTTTGAAGTTTATAAAGGAGCCGGTGTGGTTATTCCACTATTTATCAAAGAGATGAGTTTCAGGGAAGCCGTTAGTCGTAGTCAAATAAGCACGCGTCGTCTTTCCCAGCATTCCTCACTGCACCCCATTTCTTTTGTGTATTTTATTATTGTGTATTTTATCATTTTGCTAAATTAATATTAGTATATAGTGAGGAAGGATAGCCACAGCGTCCCGTCAGGAGCGAGGCGGAGCGCACTGGTTCTGATCAAATATACAGATGTGTTTATGGTGCTGAACCGAGTTAGCGGAGTGTCCTGTATATTCGTCTCCGGGAGTGAACGCTCTCTCCCACTGTCCTGCCTAATGGCCTGATTCCAAATAGATGGAGTTTTTCTCCTGATTACCATGTTTCTCATACTGAGCTTTTACAGGAGCTGTGTGTAGATCATAATACACGGTGCATTCTTCTTTCTGCTCTGCTTTGTTTCCTCTTTAGTTTTTTTCTTTTGTTCTTCTTCCCTTCCTTCCTTCTCTCGTGTCTTCCTTCCTTCCTTCTTTCTTTCTTTCTTCCTTCCTTCCTTCTTTAATTATTTCCTTCTCTCTTGTCTCTCTACCTTCTTTCCTTTCTTCCTTCCTGTTTCTTTCTTCCTTCCTGTTTCTTTCTTTCTTTCTTTCTTTCTTTCTTTCTTTCTTTCTTTCTTTCTTTCTTTCTTTCTTTCTTTCTTTCTTTCTTTCTTTCTCTCTCTCTCTCTCTCTCTCTCTCTCTCTCTCTCTCTCTCTCTCTCTCTCTCTCTCTCTTGTCTTCCTTCCTTCTTTCCTTCCTCCTTTTCCTTCCTTCCTTCTCTCTTTCTTCCTTCTCTCTTTCTTTCCTCCCTTCTCTCCTTTCTTTCTTTCTTTCTTTCTTTCTTTCTTTCTTTCTTTCTTTCTTTCTTTCTTTCTTTCTTTCTTTCTTTCTTTCTTTCTTTCTTTCTTTCTTTCTTTCTTTCTTTCTTTCTCTCTCTCTCTCTCTCTCTCTCTCTCTCTCTCTCTCTCTCTCTCGTCTCTCTCTCTCTCTCTCTCTCTCTCTCTCTCTCTCTCTCTCTCTCTCTCTTGTCTTCCTTCCTTCTTTCCTTCCTCCTTTTCCTTCCTTCCTTCTCTCTTTCTTCCTTCTCTCTTTCTTTCCTCCCTTCTCTCCTTTCTTTCTTTCTTTCTTTCTTTCTTTCTTTCTTTCTTTCTTTCTTTCTTTCTTTCTTTCTTTCTTTCTTTCTTTCTTTCTTTCTTTCTTTCTTTCTTTCTTTCTTTCTCTCCCTTCCTTCTTTCTCTCTTCCCTTCCTCGCTTTCTTCCTTCTCTCATTTTCCTTCCTCTCTTCTCTCCTTCCTTCCTTTCTTTCTAACACTGCATTTCACTTTTACGTGACGACTCACTCTTTTTTATTCACCAAAATCAGTCTGATTTTGGTGAATGCCAGGTGATCGTTACCTGTCTGACCGCGTGGTGCCAACTGTAATGTTTGGTGGAGGAGGATTGATTCTGTGGGGTTTTTCTTTTTTCCAAAGTTTGGCCTCAGCCCCTTTTGTTCCAGTCTGGGGAAATCTTAAAGCTTCAGCACACCAAGACATTTTGGACATTTACAGTCCTAGGGGACCGACAAACATGAGAGCACCAGACTGCCCAGACCCTGGACCCCCAGGTTCAAAAGACTGAATAAATCAAAATGTTTTCAATCTAGACTTGAACATTGAGACTGTGGCTGAATCCCGAACAGAGGCAGGGAGATTATTCCAGAATTATGAGGCTGGCAGTCTGATGACCAGTCTGCTTTTGGTGAATGTCAGGTGACCATTACTTGCTTGACTGCGAAGAGTTGGCCTCAACCTCGTACTTCCAGTCAGGGGAAATCTTAAAGCTTCAGCTTCTGTTCCGCATGACTGTGTCCCAGTGCACAAAGCAAGATCTATAAAGGCATTTACATTTTCAGCATTTAGCAGACGCCTTTATCCAAAGCGACTTACAATTGAGACAGCATACACAACAAGCAGTCGAGGGTTTCCTGGTGAGCTGGCAGATGCTGGGTTTGAACCGTCAACCTTCTGGCCATACAGGCAGGGTTGGGTGAGTTTGGTGTGGAGGAACTTGACTGGCCTGCACAGGTCAAGTTCCTTGCAAGTCAGGCCCTCTAGTCCCCATAGTCAAGCAGTGTTAACAGTGCTAACTGTTGAGTCTTTCGAGGTTTTAGGTGGCATTTCGAGTTCTCGGTGAAACAAACGAGTTCGAAAATAATTAGATTTCATATATTAAAAATTAAAGTAAGAGACGATGAAAATTTAAGTTTAAAACTCTAGTGTGGAGGAGCTCCAGAAAAACACGTCTACTCCATGTGCTGCTCTCTAGCGCCCCCCGTCTACCAGTGTTTGACCTCACAAATGCTGGATGAATGGGCAAAAATCCCAAATGAAAATCTTGTAGAAAGACTTCAACAAGAGTGGTAGCTGTTATAGCTGCACAGGGAGGGAGGAGACCATCTCCATTATAATGCGTATAGATTTAAATTTGGATGTAATAAAAGCTCCTGTCTAATGTGTGCGAGTCCCTATTTTGTCTAAGCAAGGTTGTTCCTGCAGAATCAGATCATCTAAGCTCATCACTGATGCGTCTGGTCCTTCACACTCGACCGAAGCCTCTCCTGAAGCTCCGGCTGCCCCCCGTCTTTCAGCTTTATCTGGGGTGTTGGGACTTATCTGTCCTCCGCTATCCCTTCCTCACTTAACAATCTCAGGAAACACCCTCTCCTGTGGTGACAGGAATGTGAAGCGGGCAGCATAACACCAACATCGGGGTGTGTTTTCACCCCACACGGGACTGCCGGCGTTCCGGAACGCCACCCAAAACATTCTCACAGAGAGGGGCTCCCACGCCGTGCGACCTGATTCACCCCCCGTGTCTTCCTCTTCCTCTCTCTGGGTGTTTGTTTTGAGACCCTCGGTCTCTTCTTTTGTTCCCCCGGCTCCTCTTCTTTTGTTTGATATTCAGCCCACAATAGACGCTTGTTTAGTGCCGTTATTAGGCCGAGCTTTCTCCACACCTGTGACGGTCCATTTTTCTTTTTCCCTTCCCGTTCTTTCATCTAGCTTCTCATCTAGCGTGTGGATGTTGTCGAGGACCCTCGCCAGCTCAGTCCTCTGTTATTATTGCATTTAGTGAGCTGGGGTTTTTTCTCATAACATCTTCACCACATCAGAGATGCAGATACGAAGATAATTGGTTATGCGCTCGGATATGGAGGAGCTATCGAATCCAAACGGTGGAATTATGCGTGTTCAGGTTGGCCGTTTTCGCTCGCTTTATTGTGGCCGGCACGGCAGACGGCATGAGTGATAAATTAGGGGTATAAATTTAAATATACCATTATAGAGGATTCCGGCTGTACCACAGTTACATTTCATCAGCTCCACTTACCATATAGAAGCACTTTGTAGTTCTACAATTACTGACTGTAGTCCAATCCATGCTGTTCTTTAATGGTCTGGACCACCACGGTGGTGGATCATTCTCGGCACTGCAGTGATACTGACATGGTGGTGGTGTGTTAGTGTGTGTTGTGCTGGTATGAGTGACAGTGAGGAGTAAACACCTCCCTGTCACTGCTGGACTGAGAATAGTCCACCAACCAAAAATATCCAGCCAACAGCGCCCCGTGAGCAGCGTCCTGTGACCACTGATGAAGGTCTAGAAGATGACCGACTCAAACAGCAGCAATAGATGAGCGATCGTCTCTGACTTTACATCTACAAGGTGGACCGACTAGGTAGGAGTGTCTAATAGAGTGGACAGTGAGTGGACACGGTATTTAAAAACTCCAGCAGCGCTGCTGTGTCTGATCCACTCATACCAGCACAACAACAGAGGTCTGTGTCTGCATGGGTTTCCTCTGGGTGCTCCAGTTCCCTTTTGCAAGTCCGATTGGGGCTACTACAAATTGCCCCGTGTGTGTGTGTGTGTGTGTGTGTGTGTGTGCTGTACAGTTCTCTGTCACTGCACATTTCCAGCTCTCAGTAAAACCGAACAAGTTCTCGACACTTTAAATAATACACTCCAGATGTTCTGACTTCACCACCGACCTCAGATGTTAGACGGGAAAGTCCAGCTGATTGTTTTAGTCATTTAAAAGATCATAACGTCCCTGCACAAACAGCACAAGGCCTCACAGTCGGTGTCGAATATCCTGAAGCTTCTGACGTACATAAAGGCCTCACCAGTCACCAGACGTGAGCGAGTAAAGTCTGGCAGTACACTAAGTTAATTTAGGGTTCATATCGTTCATGAAAACATGAACGGAGCAGCTACTGACGGTGCTGTCGCTTAGCCAAGACTAAGTAGGTGTTAGCTAGATAACAAATTGGTTTCTCGATGGTTCCTGTGAGACTCAGGATGTGAATTTGAATTTGGACGGGGATTTTCTTAACTTATTACTCAGATGCTGGATCATATGTACTGTGTGTTTGTAGTGTTAGTATGTTCTTACACATACTTACTTCAACGGTCAGGACCACCACAGAGCAGGTATTATTTAGGTGGTGGATCATTCTCAGCACTGCAGTGACACTGACATAGTGGTGGTGTGTTAGTGTGTGTTGTGCTGGTATGAGTGGATCAGACACAGCAGCGCTGCTGGAGTTTTTAAATACCGTGTCCACTCACTGTCCACACTATTAGACACTCCTACCTAGTTGGTCCACCTTGTAGATGTAAAGTCAGAGACGATCGCTCATCTATTGCTGCTGTTGGAGTCGCTCATCTTCTAGACCTTCATCAGTGGTCACAGGACGCTGCCCACGGGGCGCTGTTGGATGGATATTTTCGGTTGGTGGACTATTCTCTGTCTAGCAGTGACAGTGAGGTGTTTAAATACCATACCAGCACAACACACACTAACACACCACCACCATGTCAGTGTCACTGCAGTGCTGAGAATGATCCACCACCTAAATAATACCTGCTCTGTGGTGGTCCTGTGGGGGTCCTGACCATTGAAGAACAGGGTGAAAGGGGGCTAACAAAGCATGCAGAGAAACAGATGGACTACAGTCAGTAATTGTAGAACTACAAAGTGCTTCTATATGGTAAGTGGAGCTGATAACATGAACAGTGAGTGTAGAAACAAGGTGGTGGTTTTAATGTTAAGGCTGATCGGTGTATATTTTTATATATATACGGCTTGAACCAACGACCTTCTGATTACTAGTCCAGTACCTTAATTGCCTAATTACCTAATTTTAGATTAGACTCTTATAGTCTTTGTTTTTAAATGGACTGACTTCATTTCTGAAAGCGAGAGGTCAGGCTCTAGAGTTCTGGTCAGTACTAATTGGCTTGGCTCACTGACGGATGAACCAGTAGAACCTCGACTGTCTGCCCTTTTAGATTTTTTTGATGATGGGTTAATACTTGATGATTTGCGGATACCAGCTGATATACAAGCCAACATGTGAATAAGGGGAGTACCGCCAACACCCTTCTTCTCCCAACCCACACCCCTCCATCCCTCCTTTTATTTTTGCATTTATGTTTAAACAGCTCAGTTTTTCGCTATACTGTCACAAATTCTTCAGTTCTCCAGTCTGTCCTTGTTTACAGCTTTAAAACAACAGTTTTTTTTTACATTACAGAGTTCTGACGCCTTATTTCTTTTTTTATTTCTATTTCTGTTCAAAATGCAACGTCAAACAGCTTAAATTATAGCCGTACCGCATCTAATCTAACTGCCTTCACTCTTCCAGTTAACACCAATTCAACCTCCTGTCTCTCAGCCCAATGGGGGTAATTAAACCGGCACATTTCACTGATTAAGGCTCCTGTAAAGAGAGGAAAGTGTGTCGGTGGGAGAACGAACCCTTCTCACAATGTTAGTGTGTGATAGAAGAACAGTAAGTAAAGGAACTGGAGTAAAATTACTTTCTGGACGCTCTGTTGCCCCTCTAATGTTTTAAATCCAGTCTGCTTGTAATAAATGTTGCATAATTCTCCTGCACTGGACCTCAATAGACCAAAGCTTAGCATGTAGACACTCATGGACAATTTTGTATCTCCAGTTCACCTCACTTGCACGTCTTTGGACTGTGGGAGGAAACCGGAGCACCCGGAAGAAACCCACACAGACACGGGGAGAACATGCAAACTCCTCACCTGGGGATCAAACCCAGGACCTCCTTGCTGTGAGGCAACAGTGCTACCCACTTATCCACCGTGCCGCCCTGCAGATTCCTTGACTTGTGCTTGCATTTACAGCTAACAGATGCTCATATGCAGACCAGTACAGGGAATTAATAATCTAGAGACGTTTTAAACAAGGGTTGAATTGTTGAGTTTTTCGGTTTGATTCTTCTGCCAAGAAGCCTCTGCTTCAAAATTGGCACTTCAGAGCTTGAAAATGAGAAAAGTAATTTTTTTTACACACACAGCATCAGAATCTTATGACCACTATGACTAAGAAGATTATTTTTATCTTCTTTATTGGAAATGCCATCAGGTCCCTTGTTGTAAGAGATCTGAGATGACTTGGGTTGTGCAGAGGCGCTTGGGTTCATCTGGTCAGTTTGGAATGTTTTTATGTTCGTGCTAAATGAGTCATAGGATTTATTTCTTATTTTTTAATGTTTTTTGTGGGTTTAGATGTTTTGTGAATGTTTGTTTTTTCTTCTAGACAGACAGATAGACAGAGAGACAGATAGACAGACAGATAGACAGACAGACAGACAGACAGACAGACAGACAGACAGAGACAGATAGATAAACAGACATACAGACTAGACAGACAGACACAGACAGACAGACATACAGTGTATCACAAAAGTGAGTACACCCCTCACATTTCTGCAGATATTTAAGTATATCTTTTCATGGGACAACACTGACAAAATGACACTTTGACACAATGAAAAGTAGTCTGTGTGCAGCTTATATAACAGTGTAAATTTATTCTTCCCTCAAAATAACTCAATATACAGCCATTAATGTCTAAACCACCGGCAACAAAAGTGAGTACACCCCTAAGAGACTACACCCCTAAATGTCCAAATTGAGCACTGCTTGTCATTTTCCCTCCAAAATGTCATGTGATTTGTTAGTGTTACTAGGTCTCAGGTGTGCATAGTGAGCAGGTGTGTTCAATTTAGTAGTACAGCTCTCACACTCTCTCATACTGGTCACTGAAAGTTCCAACATGGCACCTCATGGCAAAGAACTCTCTGAGGATCTTAAAAGACGAATTGTTGCGCTACATGAAGATGGCCAAGGCTACAAGAAGATTGCCAACACCCTGAAACTGAGCTGCAGCACAGTGGCCAAGATCATCCAGCGTTTTAAAAGAGCAGGGTCCACTCAGAACAGACCTCGCGTTGGTCGTCCAAAGAAGCTGAGTGCATGTGCTCAGCGTCACATCCAACTGCTGTCTTTGAACGATAGGCGCAGGAGTGCTGTCAGCATTGCTGCAGAGATTGAAAAGGTGGGGGGTCAGCCTGTCAGTGCTCAGACCATACGCCGCACACTACATCAAATTGGTCTGCATGGCTGTCACCCCAGAAGGAAGACTCTTCTGAAGTCTCTACACAAGAAAGCCCACAAACAGTTTGCTGAAGACATGTCAACAAAGGACATGGATTACTGGAACCATGTCCTATGGTCTGATGAGACCAAGATTAATTTGTTTGGTTCAGATGGTCTCAAGCATGTGTGGCGGCAATCAGGTGAGGAGTACAAAGATAAGTGTGTCATGCCTACAGTCAAGCATGGTGGTGGGAATGCCATGGTCTGGGGCTGCATGAGTGCAGCAGGTGTTGGGGAGTTACATTTCATTGAGGGACACATGAACTCCAATATGTACTGTGAAATACTGAAGCAGAGCATGATCCCCTCCCTCCGGAAACTGGGTCGCAGGGCAGTGTTCCAGCATGATAATGACCCCAAACACACCTCTAAGACGACCACTGCTTTATTGAAGAGGCTGAGGGTAAAGGTGATGGACTGGCCAAGCATGTCTCCAGACCTAAACCCAATAGAACATCTTTGGGGCATCCTCAAGCGGAAGGTGGAGGAGCGCAAAGTCTCGAATATCCGCCAGCTCCGTGATGTCGTCATGGAGGAGTGGAAAAGCATTCCAGTGGCAACCTGTGAAGCTCGGGTAAACTCCATGCCCAGGAGAGTTAAGGCAGTTCTGGGAAATAATGGTGGCCACACAAAATATTGACACTTCAGGAACTTTCACTAAGGGGTGTACTCACTTTTGTTGCCGGTGGTTTAGACATTAATGGCTGTATATTGAGTTATTTTGAGGGAAGAATAAATTTACACTGTTATATAAGCTGCACACAGACTACTTTTCATTGTGTCAAAGTATCATTTTGTCAGTGTTGTCCCATGAAAAGATATACTTAAATATCTGCAGAAATGTGAGGGGTGTACTCACTTTTGTGATACACTGTATATAGACAGATAGATAGACAGATATACAGACAGACAGACAGACAGACATAGATAGATAGATAGACAGACAGACAGACAGACAGACAGAGATAGATAGATAGATAGATAGATAGATAGATATACAGACAGACAGACAGACAGACAGACAGAGAGAGAGAGAGAGAGATAGATAGATAGATAGACAGACTACAGACAGACAGACATATATAGACAGATGGATAGACAGATACAGTAGATAGATAGATAGATAGATAGATAGATAGATAGATAGATAGATAGATAGATAGATGATAGATAGATACAGACAGACAGACAGAGACAGATAGACAGACAGATAGACCACAGACACAGACAGACAGACAGACAGACAGACAGATAGACATCGATAGTGAGGTGAATTGGACTGCCATGACATGCACTTCTCAAACAAATATATGTAAAAATTGGATGGACAACCATCAAACTGTTTTGCATTAGAACAGAAGCATGTGAGAACAGGACTGGGATTTTTCACACTGGTGGTAGTGAGAGATGATAGATGAAGTTAGTCGGTTTCCTTTAGCACTAAGGGGACGATACACACGCTAAAGCCTGTAAACCAGACACGGAAATTACACGCTTCACAGTACCATTAACACGTCACTGCCTGGACTGGTTGGTTCTCTGGCTTTTTTATATTCACAATCTTTCATGGCTTTTTTATGGCAGTGAAATTACCAGTGTCAAAGTCTCCAGAGTTCAGTCTCATAAAGCTCTGTACGTTTGTACGTTTCCGTGCTGTGTGATGAGCGTCGGCGGTTGTACCTGAAGCTTTGGTGTGGGTGGCTGGGAGGCCGTTAACGTAATGACGGGGTTTTAGTCCATATTGTTGTCTAAATCCTGGCACAGAGGAGAACAAGAACCTTTTAAATGGACTTGAAATGAACTTCGCTTGAAACTTTGAGTCATTTTGTGGAGCTGAAAACAGGTTTTACCTTATACAACCTGATGCTTTCCTCACCATAACGTCCATCGTCTTATTATTGTTATTTATTTAGTTGTATTTACATTAAATTTACATTTGGTCATTTGGCAGATGCTTACACCGACGAGGCATAACATTATGACCACTGACAGGTAAAGTGAGTAACACTGATTATCTCTTCATCACGGCACCTGTTAGTGGGGGGGATATATTAGGCAGCAAGTGAACATTTGATCCTCAAAGTTGATGTTAGAAGCAGGAAAAATGGGCGAGCGTGAGGATCTGAGTGAGTTTGACGAGGTCCAAATTGTGATGGCTAGACGACCGGGTCAGAGCATCTCCAAAACTGCAGCTCTTGCACGTTTTCTTTCACATCACGTGGATGGCCGGGTGCGTACGAGTCGCTTAAATGGGGAACACATGGCACCAGGATGCGCTATGGGAAGAAGGCAGGCCGGCGGAGGCAGTGTGATGCTTTGGGCGATGTTCTGCTGGGAAACCTCGGGTCCTGCCATCTATGTGGATGTTACTTTGACATGTAGCACCTACCTAAGCATCGTTGCGGACCATGTCCACCCTTATTCCCTGATGGCTGTGGCCTCTTTCTGCAGGATGATGCACCCTGCCACGAAGCTAAAATGCTTCAGGAACGGTTTGAGGAGCACAACAAGGAGTCTGAGGTGTTGACTTGACCTCCAAATTCCCCAGATCTCAATCCAATCGAGCATCTGCGGGACGTGCTGGACAAACAAGTCCAAGTTAAAGGATCTGCTGCCGACATCTTGGTGCCAGATACCACAGCACACCTTCAGGGGTCTAGTGGAGTCCATGCCTCGATGGGTCAGGGCTGTTTTGTCAGCAAACACGACACAATGTTAGGAAGGTGGTCATAATGTTATGCCTGATCGGTCCTGACCGTACGAGTGCCAAACTGTGCAATAAGACAAACTCTGTAATTAATAATATTAAACTACTATTAAACTGGAAGTCGGGGCGGCACGGTGGATAAGTGAGTAGCACTGTCGCCTCACAGCAAGCAGGTCCTGGGTTCGATTCCCAGGTGGGACGGTCCGGGTCCTTTCTGTGTGGTTTGCATGTTCTCCCCTTGTCTGTGTGTGTTTCCTCCCACAGTCCAAAGACGTGCAAGTGAGGTGAACTGGAGATACAAAATTGTCCATGACTGTGTTTGATATTAAACTTGTGAACTGATGAATCATGGGTAACCAGTAACTACCTGTCGTGTCATAAATGTAACCAAAGTGAAAAACATGACGTTAAAACCCTAATAAATAAATAAATAAATACGACTTCTCTTTGCGGTTTCTTCATCCATCTTCAGCGTTTTGTTCTCCTCCTCGCACCCCGTCTCCCCCCCTCAGCTGCCGGTGCGACGGCGTGTCAGTCACAGACGGCGGGGTCTGAGAAATGATGGTGTTGCAGCTCACTAATGCACTCGCAGCCGCCTCAGACCGAGAGACGGGGGAGAAATTGAGAGGAATTGTGCTAATAGGTCTGAGGAATCGTTCAGATTGTCACTTGGCCTTTGGAGGAGAAATAACCGGGCCGACAGCTCGGCTTCTGCGGCGGGATTTTAAAGATCCGGTGGAAAAATACTGCTCACATCACACGGAGAGTTTGAATCACTTTGGTGGACGTTATCGGAAACAGTGTCGTATTTATACTGGCTGGTTTTAATCAGCACTTCATTTATAAAAGTCTTTCACCTTTTCAATAATGAAGCACTTCATATTCTTTCATTTCCATTTGATTAGTTTTATAAACATGTGTGTTTATTACATTTGTTTTATTTTAATATTTTACTTTAATTGTAAAGGTGTTTAAAAAACCAGAAACTTTTTATTAATTTGCTGCTGTGAGAACCAAGTCCGCAAAAAAAACCCCCATCCATCCATCCATCTATTCATTAATTAATTAACCCATCCACTAGTCCATCAATCCATCCATCCACTAGTCCATCAATCCATCCATCCACTAGTCCATCAATCCATCCATCCACTAATCCAGCCATCCACTTATACATCCATCCATCCATCCTCCGTCCGTCCATCCATCCATCCTCCGTCCGTCCATCCATCCATCCATCTGTCAATCCATCTATTTATCCATCCGTCAATCCATCCATCCATCCATCTATTCATTAATTAACCCATCCACTAGTCCATCCATCCATCCACTTATACATCCATCCATCCATCCTCTTTTTCATCCATCCATCCATCTGTCAATCCATCCATCCCTTCGTTCATCCATCTATTTATCCATCCGTCAATCCAACCATCCATCCTCCGTCCATTCGTCCGTCCATCCATCCATCCGTCAATCCATCCATCCATCTATTCATTAATTAACCCATCCACTAATCCTTCCATCCATCCTCTTTTTCATCCATCCATCTATTTATCCATCCATTCATCCATCATCCGTCCGTCAATCCATGCGTCTGTCCGTCAATCCATGCGTCTGTCCGTCCAACCACCCACCCATCTATCCATCCATCCATCCATCTATTCATTTGTCCATCCATCTACCCATCTAGTCATCTATGTATCTATCCATTAATTCATTCATCCATTTATTCATCCATGCACTAATCCATCCATTTATTCATCCATCCATCTATCCATTTACTCATCCACCCAATCTATCCATCTATTTATTTATCCATCCATCCATTCATGCATCCATCCATCCATCTATTTATTAATTCATTTATTCATTCATTCATTCAGTCATCCATCCATTTATTCTATTATCCATCCATTCAACCATCTATCCATTAACTCATCCATCCACTCGTTCACCCACCCCATCCATCCATCTGTCTGTCTGTCCATCCATCCATTTATTTATTTATTCATTAATTCATTAATTCATCCACTCACTCACCCGCCCAATCCATCCATCCATCCATCCATCCATCCATTAATTCATCCATCCATTAATTCATCCATCCATCCATTCCCTCACCCACCTATCTATCTGGTGGATAAATACTCACCCCTCCTCCCTGTAACTATAAAGATTACTGTTTATTTGAGGATCCAGTGACGGGATCAGCGCTACAAGACCTCACACGCCCAGGCCAGTAGGGACGCGGTTGTGATGTGCAGCGTTATTTGTTGGTGTTGAGCTGCTTCTGCTGTTATTAGTGCTTTTATCCTGTGGGAGGATTTCTGCTGCTGCTAATTGCTCTGGGAGTATTTTCCATATCTCTCATCTCTGGGGTTTAATAGTCAGAGTCTCGTGTAGTTACTGTAACTTCTAATGTGTTTCTTATATTACTGTTTCAGTCTGGTACACAGAGGCGGGAGAGATCTCTCTGTTATAGTGATTAATCAGCTGTCAGGAAAACAAAAACACTCTAGATGAAATTAGAGGTACGTACACTTTTAATGGACAGGGAGGTCATAGAGTTTACAGTGCAACAGATAGAATACAGTCAGTAATTGTATACTTACAATTACAAAGGTTTACCTGTTTTATAGGTGTAGATTATTAAATAATCAATACAGCTACGAATCAGTTTGGTGTACCTAATAAAGTGCTTGGTAAGTGTGCATGTATACCATATAAAAAATAATAAATATGAATAGATGTCACGGATGTTGAGGATGCTGTTATGCTCTGAAATAGTAAACAAATGTTACACCCACTGTAACATCGTCCACCTTCCTCTGCCCCCAAATAAATGCCATATTATTTTATTTTGTAAAGGACACACAAATAAAACAGACCCTGTAAACACATCTGGCTTTATTACTATACACTATATTGCCAAAAGTATTCACTCACCCATCCAAATCATTGAATTCAGGTGTTCAAATCACTTCCATGGCCACGTATGTATAAAACCAAGCACCTAGGCATGCAGACTGCTTCACTGCTTCTACAAACATTAGTGAGAGAACGAGTCGCTCTCAGGAGCTCAGTGAATTCCAGCGTGGTACCGTGATGCCACCTGTGCAACAAGTCCAGTCGTGAAATTTCCTCACTACTAAATATTCCACAGTCGACTGTCAGTGCTATTATAACAAAGTGGAAGCGATTGGGAACGACAGCAACTCGGCCATGAAGTGGTAGCCACGTAAAATGACAGAGCGGGTCAGCGGATGCTGAGGAACATAGTGCGCAGAGGTCACCAACTTTCTGCAGAGTCGATCGCTACAGACCTCCAAACTTCATGTGGCCTTCAGATGAGCTCAAGAACAGTGTGTAGAGCTTCATGGAACGGGTCTCCATGACCGAGCAGCTGCATCCAAGCCTCACATCACCGAGCGCAATGCAAAGCGTCGGATGGACGAGTCTGGGTTTGGCGGTTGCCAGGAGAACGGTACCTGTCTGACTGTATTGTGCCGAGTGTAAAGTTTGGTGGAGGGGGGGATTATGGTGTGGGGTGTTTTTCAGGAGTCGGGCTCGGCCCCTTAGTTCCAGTGAAAGGAACTCTTAATGCTTCAGCGTACCAAGAGATTTTGGACAATTTCATGCTCCCAAATTTGTGGGAACAGTTTGGGGATGGCCCCTTCCTGTTCCAACATGACTGCACACCAGTGCACAAAGCAAGTCCTGACCTCAACCCGATAGAACACCTTTGGGATTAATTAGAGCGGAGACTGTGAGCTAGGCCTTCTCGTCCAACATCAGTGTCTGACCTCACAAATGCGCTTCTGGAAGAATGGTCAAAAATTCCCATAAACACACTCCTAAACCTTGTGGAAAGCCTTCCCAGAAGAGTCGAAGCTGTTATAGTTGCAAAGGGAGTCAGTCACTCAAGTTCATATGAGTGTGAAGGCAGACGAGCGAATACTTTTGGCAATATAGGTAGCTTCATTATTTATGTGAAACCACGTTCACCACTCCGGGCGGCACGGTGGGTAGCACTGTTGCCTCACAGCAAGAAGGTCCTGGGTTCGATCCCCAGGTAGAGATCTCCCTGTGTGGAGTTTGCATGTTCTCCCCGTGTCTGTGTGGGTTTCCTCCGGGAGCTCCGGTTTCCTCCCACAGTCCAAAGACGTGCAAGTGAGGTGAACTGGAGATACAAAACTGTCCATGACTGTGTTTGATATTAAACTTGTGAACTGATGAATCTTGTGTAATGAGTAACTACCGTTCCTGTCATGAATGTAACCAAAGTGTAAAACATGACGGTCTTTGGACTGTGTGAGGAAACCGGAGCTCCCGGAGGAAACCCACGCAGACACGGGGAGAACATGCAAAACTCTACACGGAAAGGACCCGGACTGCTAATATAGAATATAGAAACTATGGAAAATACTCTGCCTCTGATAAAAAGCTATTAGGGCAGTAAACAGTAAACAGCAGATACTAGAGCGTAGGATGTCCATTGTGGTAATTGCGTTTTAATTTGGACAATTTGCCAAACGCAGGCGCTAATGCGAACGCTAATGATTTCTCCCCAAAATTTCAGGTGTTTGCATTATTAGCCCACACAAATCATAGCTGTATGGCGCGCCGAATTTTATGCTAATTATACAGCCGGCGTCCCATTGAAATACATTTTCGACACCCTCGGCCTAAACCTTCTCCTATAATTATCATCAAAGGGCCATAGAAATGAGAGTGAATGGACCTATCTGTTATTGTGTGCATGAACCTAATAGCTGTTTATTGTGAAGTGGGATGCTAAATTTCAGCCCAGGACACACACACACACACACACGTACACACACGGTACGCATTAGCGGGGCAGGTCGTTTGCTTTACTTCTTCGCGCCTGCATTGTCTTCGGCGTTATCTCCGTCTCGGCGGGCGTCGGGTTCTCGTTCGCTCTCGACACGTCGTTCATTAGAAGGGGGTCAACGCAGGTAGATCATCCTGCAAGAGCGAGTAAACCGGCAGACATATGTTCCGTCAGATCGTCTGCCTCCGTCTAGATGAATCCATTCTTTACTCTGATGAGAAATATCACTAAGGCATGGTTTACACAGCCTGGGCTAATTAGTAAATGTGAAAGAATGATCAATTGCAGGCGGGAGACGCTAATTAAAACGAATCGTCATGGTGCTGCTCGTAGGGCCCCGTCGAACGTCTGCTTTTAATTTTTTAAAAAGTTGCCGTGCTGTCTTCACGCCCCATTAATAAGGACGCTGGAGTGGTGCTATCTATATTCATGTCATTGTTAATGCCTCGCCTTGGCTTCTGAGTGGGTGGGTGTCGTGCTACTGTTTATCGTTGTTGGTTTAGCCTCCAGAGTGCAGCTGCCAATCTCTTAACGAGACGGGACTGTGGACACAGTGAAATGAGACGTGGCCGCGCCCACAGTTTTCTAATATCCGTCAACACCAGAAGGGTTTATTTCACAACACACTCGACATCTCATACTTATGTGAACGATTCTTAAAACTCTGCTGTACGGATATGAATATGAAGATGGTGCTGATCCCCGCCTTGATTGAGGAGAGCGAGACCAACACACCTGCACGAGGCGAGTTCATATGCGGATCAGCATTGTGCACGGAGAGCCACACCCTGATCTGCATTATCCCTCGAGTCTTAGCCAGCAAAGGTCGTAGTTGCCTCAGTTATTAGGTCCCTATCCGGCTTTATCCTACCCTATGAACAACAGCCAATCGTTGTTCATGTAGCCGCCAGCCCAGTCGGATGGCAGATCTGAGATTCGATACGATGTGTTCGGGATCTCAGCTCTGGTGTGCTAGTGTGTTTTCGCCCTGATTTTCGCTCGCTGACTGGTCAGCGCTTGATTTGCCGGCTCAGGAGCAACTCAGCGTTCGCTCGGTGATTGAAACTCGGCTCTTAATCGCTATGTGTGAACTACTCAACAACTCGATCCGAGCGGCTCGCCGAGCACTCGGCGACCGAAGAGAGATATCTAGCATGTCAAATATCTCAGTGTGAGTTGCCCGACTGGCAATGAGTGCGGTGTCGAACAGCCAATGAGAACGCAAGATATGGGGTGAGGGGAAACGCAGGGGAGGAGTGTAAAAGGTGGGACAAGGGGCGTAATGTAATATAGTTTATATCAGAATACATCAGCACACACGTTATACAGTATTTCTGACCTGATCGTTCTCTACAAAACACCCACGCTGCATTGCAAACAATATTTATTAACCTCCAACTCACTATAGAACAATCCCTGCTGTTCACGTTGCCAAATCCACTCAGATTCATTTATTTTTTCCTCCTTGATTTACGCTGCACATCAGCGCACAAACTTTGATCGCTCGCTACTTGTTGACGTGCATTTTTGGACGTGGTTTCATCAAACCCCTCGTCACTTCTCACGTTTGTTTTCGTGACAAAACGTAGTTTGGGAGACCAGAGAAGCTCGCCTGCGATTCCAGTTGGTGATAGATGGTGTAGTGTGTGACCCCCTATCACCGATCAGTCGTGTAGTGTGAACTGTACAGTGACCTGATCACTTGGAAAGTCGTGTAGTGTGAACTTGGCATTAGAAGTATGACAGAATACAGTTTAAGCAATTGAGGGTTATGGGCTTTGATCAGGGGGCCAACAGTGGCAACTTCCTGGCACTTGGGCTTGAACAGGCAACCTTCTGATTACTAGTCCAGTACCTTAAACGCTGAGCTACCAGTGCCCTTTGTGTTTTGTTTGTTGACTTTGCACTAGAGTCTTTTTGTATCTGTTTATTATCACTGCACCACAATAGTACTGTACCTCCCTGTATTGGTATAATAACAATACGTTGGATCGACTGTAAACGATAATCGACTCTGTTAGTCTACCCTTAAGCGGCAAGCTAATATCATTGTAATAAAATATAAAACACCTTACCGGGTTTCATATCAACACAAGTCTTACTTTAAATACTTTATTTAAGACAAAACAGCTTAATGAGTGTGGCAGTTGGGTAGAACATTAAGATGAACACTGTGAGCAGAACCAGTTCAGCATTTGGAATGAGATTCCACAGTCAGTGGTGTTTTCGACCTAACTGGGCACCCGAACAGGCAAAATAAACCAATAGTTATCAAGATAAGATAAGATAATCCTTTATTAGTACCACAGTGGGGAAATTCACAGTGTTGCAGCAGCGAAGGGACAGTACAGCACTCAGTACAAAAAATAGACAATAAAAAGTACAGTGTATAACAATAATAATAATAAAAAGTCAAAAACTCTGAAAAAAACTAAATATTTACAAATAATTACAAGCAATAATTGCACATGGGAAAAAAATATTGCACATATTGCACATTGCACATTGTAATAATTACATGCACATTGTTATGAATAATGAATGATTTAGAGTGTGTGCGTGATCTGTCTGGAGCAGTGCTGGTTATACAGTCTAACAGCAGCAGGAAGGAAGGACCTGCGATACCGCTCCTTCACACATTTGGGGTGAAGCAGCCTGTCACTGAAGGAGCTGCCCAGTGCTGCCAGAGTCTCATGCATGGGGTGGGAGTCGTTGTCCAGCATGGATGCCAGCTTGGCTAACATCCTTCTGTCTCCCACCACCTGCACTGGGTCTAAGGGGCTCCCCAGGACAGAGCCAGCCCTCTTAATAAGTTTGTCTAGTCTCTTCCTGTCCGCTGTAGATATGCTGCTGCCCCAACATACCACTCCGTAAAAGATGGCTGATGCCACCACTGTATCAAAAAAAGTCCTCAAGAGTTCCCCCCGCACTCCAAATGACCGCAGTCTCCTTAGTAGGTAGAGTCTGCTCTGACCTTTTTGTTTTATTTTTTTTATAAAGTGCGTTAGTGTTAAATGGTTAATGATTAATGGTTCAAGCGTCATTCAGTGTCTACATAGCAGAGCTGGGATTCAGACCCACAACCTTCTGATTAATTATCTGTCCTGTCTGCTAATGTGGGATGTGGTAGAATGATGAATAAAAGTAAAAAATAAAATAAAATGTATTAAAATCAGCATTGGAATGCGAATTATAAATAAAAGTGAAACAAATCAAGCCGTAGCCTAGTGGTTAAGGTACTGGACTAGTATTCAGAAGATCGCTCGCTGGTTCAAGCCCCACCACTGCCAGGTCGCTGCTGTTTGGCCCTTGAGCGAGGCCCTTAACCCTCAATTGCTCAGACTGTAATGTAAGTCGCTTTGGATAAAGGCGTCTGCTAAAGGCCGAAAATGTAAATGTAAATCAGTGGTAGGATGATTAAAATAATAATGAAATATATATATGTAATTTTTAACAAAAAGAAGAAAAATACATTTTGCTTGGCATTACACATTGATAAACGGGCGTTTCCTCCCACAGTCCAAAGACGTGCAAGTGAGGTGAATTGGAGATACTAAATTGTCCAGGAATGTGTTTGATATTAAATTTGAAATGATGAATCTTGTGTAATGAGTAACTACCGTTCCTGTCATGAATGGAACCAAAGTGTAAAACATGACGTTAAAATCCTAATAAACAAACGAACACATTGATAAACACATTAAAGTACAAATAAAGCTTTAATCAAACATGGATAGATATCTTAAAACATCACCCTGAACTGGATCAAATTTCAAATGTGAGATATCAAGCTCTGGTTCACACGACACAATTTCTGCCCTGATTTTCGCTCGGCGACTGGTCGGCGCTAGATTTGGCGGCTCGGGAGCAACTCGGCGTTCGCTCGGCGATCGAAACTCTGCTCTTAATCGCTAAGTGTGAACTACTCAACAACTTGAAGATACAGCGTGAGAAGAAATGCAGGGGAGGAGTGTAAAAGGGGGCTGTACAGGGGCTTAATATAGTTTATATCATAATACACAGGTGTTACACACAAGTTTTACAGTGTTTCTGACCTGATCGTTCTCTACAAAACACCAACGCTGCATTGCAAAAATATTTAATAACCTCCAACTCACTACACAACCACCCAAGCCAAATCCACTAAGATTCATTTATTTTTTCTCTTTGTTTTTACGTGCACAAACTTTGATCGCTCGCTACTTTAGGACGTGGTATCATTAAACCCCTCGTCACATCTCGCGTGTGTTTTCGTGACAAAACGATATTTGTGAGAGCAGAGAAGCTCGCCTGCGATTCCAGTTGGTGATAGATGGTGTAGTGTGTGACCCTCTATCACCGATCAGTCGTGTAGTGTGAAATACACACCGACCTGAAAGACTCCCGAGTGCAAGAGATCCAGTCGTGTAGTGTGAACCGTACAGCGACCCGGCAGATCAGAAAGTCGTGTAGTGTGAACCCAAACAGGCACATTTGGCTGTATCGAGGAGCCTCATTGGTTCCTTTGCTGTCCGGCTGAGGCGCCTGCACTTGTGATGAATGATTAGCGGTGTTCATAGCGGGTCAAAGGTAGAACTATGCAGTCTGTGACTGAAGGAGAGCTCGTCTGATTTTCTCAGCTCTTCTCATCAGAAGATGCTGCTTAAACTTCCTGCTCGATTCCTCAGCGTGTTGTCTCTGTGTTTTGATGAAACTAAAAGTACCTGATTGTGTTTGTGCTGTTATTTCTGAAACCTCAGACTCTTCCTCAGGGAACTTTACCCAGTCTCTTCTGTCCTGGTCCCAGTGCTCCGGCTCTGAATAGGGAAAGACCACAGAGACGTGACTTTGATATGATCGATGCTGATGGAGTCAGAGGTTAGAAAGGAAGTACATCAGGGCTTTGTGTTCGCATTGACCCCTGTTGCACTTCCTGTCCAACACGAAGGGCATCATGATGCATTGCTCTTGCTTAAGTGTAGCAACCTGCTCTCCAAATATGACCTCCACCCTCCACTCCTAATGTTACACACAGCCATCACCGTGACATGTGACGTGTCCTACATGCCGCACTGTCCGGGTCGTACTTCCTACCGTCAGTGAGTGATGTTACATCACGTGGGCAGTGTTAAACCTTTTAACTTTAGCACACACACACACACACACACACACACACACACACACACACACACACACACTACAGTGTTTACATGATGAACACAAGCTGGTGTTTACCACATGTTTATCATTACTGCTTATAAAGGCCGTACAAGTTCCAACACTGTAGGATACAGTAGGATAAAAATGAAAAAGTAAAAATAATAGGCAGGAGTAGAATGATAATAAAATAATAATAAATAAATTAACAGCAGTTGAATGATAATTAAAAATAACATTTAAAAAAATCAACTGTAGAATGAACCTAAAATTTTTCATTTTGCTTTGTTTTAAACGCTGTTAAACACATGCACAGTTCAAATGAAGTCGCTTGAGCAAGGTTAATGGCAGGTATTAATAACAGACGTTAATAAAAACACTTTTTTCTCCCCTCTTTGCTTTACAGACTAATATAGAGCAACACTCAACAAACGTGTCCAACAGTAAAGCTCATTCCATCCTTCTCAGGTAAGATTCTCTCTCTGTCTTTGTGTTTCTGTTTGTTTGTGTGTTTAAATGTCTTGGTTTAAATTGGTGAAATAAAGTTGCTAAAGTTTTGTTTTGTTAATGAGGCTGTCCAGTCTTTGCCGACAGTCTTTAATTTTGTAAACATTATGACATTATGTATCATGATGTTTTTTTTATTGTTGTTCTCAGGTAAGAGTTCCTCATATGTAATTGTGCGTGTACCGCTGTGTTTCTCCGTGTTAGTGCGTTTAAAAGTGTTTAAAATTGGTAAAATAAAACCTCAGTATCAAAGTTGTAATGAATAACGGCAAGATCAGGATTATTAAGGTAAAAAAAAAATAAAAGTACAAAAATAAATGTTTCTAAAATAAACTAAAACTAAAAATATCAGCTCAAAATCTACTCAAACATTTTTAATCTTCTTTTAACCTATTTTTTTTATATTAAAGTAATGAACTTGTGATCGAATGAAATGCTTTTATTCATTTAATCACACAAAGTGCTGTTTTATTTAGACGTTACACGGTTGACTACTAAACCAATATGTTTACTGTCTGTCTTGACCTCATTATGCCACTATTGGGTCCAATCTTCTCCCAATCGAGTCGTATCCAATCTGACACGTGCACAGAGCCGGCTGATTCCTTTCTTCCACAGGGGCTTTGGTGGGTTGCGATGTTCCCTCACAGCAAGAAGGTCCTGGGTTCGATTCCCAAGTAGAGCAGTCCGGGTCCTTTCTGTGTGGAGTTTGCATGTTCTCCCCGTGTCTGCGTGAGTTTCCTCCCACGGTACAAAGACGTGCAAGTGAGGTGAACTGGAGATACAAAATCGTCCATGACTGTGTTCGATATTAAACTTGTGAACTGATGAATCTTGTGTAATGAGTAACTACCGTTCCTGTCATGAATGTAACCGACGTGTGTAAAACATAACGTTAAAATCCTAATAAACAAATGAATAAATGTTTAATTTGGTAAAATAACACGTCAGTATCTATGTTACATTGATTAATGACAGGATCAGGGTTATTAAGGTTAATAAAAAGTAAAAGTACTATTATAAATGTTTTTAAAATAAACTTAAACTAAATAATACCACCTCAAAATTTACTCAAATTTTTTATTTACTGTTTTTTTATTTTTATTAAATCAAATCAATCAAATGAAGTGCTTTTTGATCTATGCATTATACAGTCGACTACAAAACCAATATGTTTACTGTCTGTCTTGACCTCATTATGCCTCTATTGGGGCCAGTTTTCTCCCTATCGAGTATCCAATCCGACACGTGCACAGAGCCGGCTGATTCCTTTTACCCACACGAGTCGGGGTCATTTGGAGATCTGTATCACGTACGGAGGGTCATGCACCGATCAAAACCCAGTCACACACACACACACACATGTAGCAGCAGTTCAGATTTGAGCTGATCAGTAGATTTGGAAACAAATAGACAATAGCAACAGCGTCTAAAACTCCAGGGAGATATATTCCAGAATATTCTGCTGTAACAACCTTTTGGATAATGCAATCTGAACCAAAAGAATACGCTACATACCCCGATGTATGTGTAATCGATTGCATTACATGTGATGCTGGAAGTAAAGCGACACATTTAGACGCGCCTCTCCACGTTCCTGAACTTGTCAGCAAGCATATCGGGGGTCCCAAACGGAGGTCAGACGTCCTACCTCATCGCTCGGACACAGGGGTCATCCCGGCTTGTTCGAAAGCTCCATATACTGAGGAGAACATTGCACATCGTTTCGTTCAGATTGCTTCGTCCTAGCGAGAGTTATTACAGAATATTCGGGGCCTCTTTCGAGTGAATCTTCCTGTAGTTACAATAACAAACAGTGTAAATATTTTAAATAAATATAAGTGATAGACAGGATTATTTAATCTGATCATTTAAAGGCAGTGGTAGCTCAGTTGTTATGGTACTGGACTAGCAATTAAAAGGTTTTGGGCCCCTGAACAAGACCCTTAATTCTCAGTTGCTTAAATTGTATTGCTTTGGATAAAAAGTTTCTGTTAAATGTCATAAATGTAGATGAATTTTATACTGCTTGTTTATTAAATATGAGCCTGTCCAGCTTTTGTTTATTTGCCCCTTTAATTTTGTGGACAGTTTTGGTCCCAATATTACCTAAAGTCAATATTATCATAAACATTGTGTACCGTGATGTTTTTTTGTTGTTGTCACCATATTGCAGCCCGTACCGCGTGTTTACCGCTCATTAGTGTTTGTGTGTGAATGTGTTCTACTTTCCGGTGTTGTTTTCCTCGTTCCGTCTCTCCCGCTGTAATTAGTGGACTTTCTGTTTTTCCTTCCTCTGTGCTGGAAAGATCAAGGCCGAGCCGAGCTCGCTGTACGAGATTATGAATCATTAAACGACAACAAAAGCTGGTGGAAAACGAGGGTTAACGACACAATCGTGGGCATAAATTGGAGTGTGTTTGTGTTTGGACGGGGGTGGATGGCTAATGAGCTAGTGTGGGATTAGAGATGGCCTCTCGTACGGGTCCTCCGAGGCCGGGAGACGTCCTGACGGTTAGAACTACGGCACACACGAGCCGCCACGACCGCATCCGATCATTCTGTTATTATTACACAGTGCAGTCGTAAAAGATTTAGGTTAGCGGTGGATGATAATTAAAACTTAAATAAAATTGTAAAAAAAAATCAGTGGTTGGATGATAATTAAAACTAAAATAAAAATGTTAAAAAAATCAGTGGTTGGATGATAATTAAAACTTAAATAAAATTGTAAAAAAAAAATCAGTGGTTGGATGATAATTAAAACTAAAATAAAAATGTTAAAAAAATCAGTGGTTGGATGATAATTAAAACAAATAAAAATGTTAAAAAAAAAATCAGTGGTTGGATGATAATTAAAACTAAAATAAAAATGTAAAAAAAAATCAGTGGTTGGATGATAATTAAAACTAAAATAAAAATGTAAAAAAAAATCAGTGGTTGGATGATAATTAAAACTAAAATAAAAATGTAAAAAAAAATCAGTGGTTGGATGATAATTAAAACTAAAATAAAAATGTAAAAAAAAATCAGTGGTTGGATGATAATTAAAACTAAAATAAAAATGTAAAAAAAAATCAGTGGTTGGATGATAATTAAAACTAAAATAAAAATGTAAAAAAAAATCAGTGGTTGGATGATAATTAAAACTAAAATAAAAATGTAAAAAAAAATCAGTGGTTGGATGATAATTAAAACTAAAATAAAAATGTAAAAAAAAATCAGTGGTTGGATGATAATTAAAACTAAAATAAAAATGTAAAAAAAATCAGTGGTTGGACAATAATGAAAGTGCAGTAATGCAGCAAGCTGGGAATCTGAGTCTGGTCTCATTAATGATTACATTTATCGTGAAGTCTCGGGATCCGGGTTTGAATCTCAGCGCTGGTATTGGCACTGACACGCTTGGCTATGTCTGAGGTGGGATTACCAAAGCCCTGCAATGGATTGGTCATCTGATCAGTTTAAAGATTTAATCCAGCAGAATATTCACTTTCTAAGCCGCTTATCCTAATCAGGGTCGCGGTGGGTGCTGGAGCCTATCCCAGCTCTCAATGGGTGCCACCATGGGCAGGGTGCCAGTCCATCGCAGGGCAGACACACACACACACACACACACATTTAAGGGCAATTTGGGCTTTGGACTGTTGGAGGAAACCGGAGCTCCCGGAGGAAACCCACACAGACACGGGGAGAACATGCAAACTCCACACAGAAAGGACTCGGACCGCTCCACTTGGGAATCGAACCCAGGACCTTCTTGCTGTGAGGCGACAGTGCTACCCACTGAGCCACCGTGCCGCCCTGTAAGATGCTTTTATTTAAAGCGACTTACAGTACCGTGACAGTACATTGTCTAAGCAATTGAGGGT
Source organism: Trichomycterus rosablanca (assembly GCF_030014385.1). Taxonomy (NCBI): domain Eukaryota; kingdom Metazoa; phylum Chordata; class Actinopteri; order Siluriformes; family Trichomycteridae; genus Trichomycterus; species Trichomycterus rosablanca. The sequence continues at coordinate 4,032,633 of NC_085999.1, forward strand.
TAAGGGCCTTGCTCAGGGGCCCAACAGTGGTAACCTGGCATTGGTGAGGCTTGAACCGGCGACTTTTCAATTACTAGTCCAGTATCTTAACCGTTAGGCTACAACTGCTAAACAATGATGTTTAGAAATTGTAATGAGCTTTCAGAATGATAGACAGTAAAAAAATAGGAAAGGGGGCAGAAAGAACTCGGGGTAAAAATGTGTATCTCACTCTATACAGTCAGGGGGAGCAATGGGGAGCCAATCGTGTGCCTAAATCACCCCTGTGCAACACACCGCCCCTCTCACCGTGGCACAGCGTGGTTATTTTGACCCCCACCAGCTCGGGGAATACCTAACGCTGCCCACAGCCAGCAAACGACCCTTGAAATTGAAAGGGTAAGAAAATGAATGATCTGGGCTGTGTGAAATAGAGAAATTGAAAGCTACAAGTGCGACCCAGCGCTCGCTAATGGCGACTCTATAGGAACGTGTCTGGTAAGAACGCTCTGCTGCTCCTCACTCGTTTAAAATGTTTGCTGAGGAACGTAATATGTGACGGAGTGCACCGAGAGTACAGATGCATAATATGCTGCGGTGCAGGATGCACATTTACAGCAGTAATGAAAGCCGGTGAGCGATAGGAGTCATTTGTGTTCCTGCTTCTGTTTTCTGTTGCACGCCGAGCCGGTAATTTACCCGAGTTCTTAGCCTGGCGCCCCGAGCTGTGAGAGCAAAGCTTTGTGCGTTTTACATTTAGACCTCATGGTGGGGTTTTTTTGGTGGAACGCCGGGACACTTAACCTTTTTTCTTACCTGCTGAGTACAAATAATCTGAAATGAGATGTGATACGGTATATTAATATCAAAAAGCTTACAAGAAGTCGGGCCACACTCCCCCCCCACCCCAACCTTCCTGAACAGATTTATTCTTTTACTGAATGCTTTAATACACCTTCTGCATGATTTGTATCGTTAGGATGGAAGTGTTCTTTAAAGGTGGTATATTTTTTGTTTTCAAATATAAAAAGTTGAATATGAAAGTTATATATTTTATTTAATGATATTTATTATTATTATTAATTATTATTATTAATAATTATTATTAATTTTATTTAATGACATTATTATTATTAGTTATTTATTATTATTATTATTATTATTAATCAATAATTTTATTTAATGACTTATTATTATTATTATTATTATTATTAGTTATTATTATTATTAATTTTATTTAATGACATTATTATTATTATTATTTTTATTTAATGACATTATTATTATTATTATTTATTAATATTATTACAATAATTATATTATTAATCTTAATTTATTTTATTTAATGACATTATTATTATTATTATTATTATTAGTTATTATTATTATTATAAATTTTTTTTTATGACATTATTATTATTATTATTTTTATTTAATGACATTATTATTACTATTATTATTATTATTATTTATTATTATTATTACAATATTTTATTATCATTTAATTTTTTTATTTCATGACATTATTATTGTTGTTGTTGTTGTTGTTGTTATTATTTTTTTTATTATTATTATAATTAATTTTTATTATTATTATCACAATAATTGTATTATTATTATTATTATTAATATTGTTATTTTATTATTATTATTATTATTATTATTATTGTTATTATTCATTTTTTTATTTAATGGCATTATTATTATTATTATTATTATTATTAATTTTATTATTATTATCAAATTAATAATATTTATTTTATGATGATGATAAATACAGATATAAGTAAACATGATATAAGGAAAACTGCCCCAAACAAGGGAATTATTAACAGTATTGCAGTCATTTTTGTTTATCACTCACTCACTCACTCACTCACTCACTCACTCACTCACTCCCTCACTCCCTCACTAACACACACTCACCCTCTCACTCACTCACTCTCTCACTCACTCCCTCACTCACACACTCACACACACACACTCACCCTCTCACTCACTCCCTCACTCACACACTCACTCTCTCTCTCTCTCTCTCTCTCTCTCTCTCTCTCTCTCTCTCTCTCTCTTCATTCCTTCCCTCCCTCCTTCTGGGTTTCTGTTCTCTTATCTGCAGCTCTGTTGTGCCGCTGACAGACTGCTGTCAAAGCCCCGAAGCCTCTTTCACATCAGCCCTCGTTTATCATCCCCCTCTCATCACCCTCTCTGCCAGTCACAGACGGGCACTGATAAGCATCTTCTTTATCAGAGAGAGTTAAGCTCTAACCCCGTCTAGCTCTCTCCCACCTCCAGCGCTCTCTGAGCCAGGTTTGATCCGATCTGAGAGATCCGTTTCAGACGCGCCATTCGCGCCACTTCAATTGCCTATTAGATTAACGTCAATGTAGAAGATCTGCCGCCGTCTTCAATCCTCCGGGATAAAACCGAAACGTATAAGACTTGTAATGGAAGTAGGAAAGCTTTGTAAAAATCAATTAATCCCGACCTGTTTAGGACTGACAGCTAATACAAGCTTCAAAAGATCCGGCCGGTAATCTGACTTCAGATGAAAGTGCTATTGTGACAGTTGTTTTGTTGAGTCCGATCGATGGCGCCGTGCGATTACGGGTAGTGGGTTTAACTCGGCTCCGAGTGTGACACTGAGCGACAGCACGGCTCAGAGCCGAGACACGGAATCCTAAAGCTCGCTGTCGTTCCACCGGTCACCAGAAATTTAGCAGCAGGACTCGTTCAGCCGTGTGTTCGGCTTTAAGATCAAGGAGCTGCGTTTAATCCTTAAACTAGAACAGAAACGCATTTAACAAGAAGAACAGTCAGTACTTTTTAAAAGTGTTGTCCATCAGGGCTGATATCTGAGGCTCGCAGGTTTGAATCTCAGCTATGCTATCAACCAGCCGGACATCTATATGGACAGTGATTGGCTCGTTTGAGGGAGGGGAGGGCTGTAATTACGATCGATGGCGCCTGCACAGAGACCGGGGATAATAGAGATGGGTGCGTGATCCATGTGCTTCATGCGCAATACGGATCTCGCTGAGGAGTTCGAAATGTCAGCTCTGGTGCGCTAGCATGTTTTACCGCTGCGCCACCTGAGCGGCTCCATACATACATTTAAATGTAATTCATGTTGCTGCTTTGTTAATGTAAAAAACTGTTTATTATTGTTGTGCATCCACAACAAACTCTGGTTACAAACATTACAGGATTTAGTTCCCTGTAGCTGCGTGTAGTTCTAAGTGAATTTCACTTTGTATATTCATGAGAGTTTGATTTATTGGTGAAGGTTAAACACATGGACGTTTGGTCAGCTGGTCAGGAAATGCTTCACAGTAAATGCAGTTTACTTGAATGTTTTACTCCCGTTCGCAGCGTCTGTTCCAGCCGGACGTGAATAATGTATCGGAGACGGCGATGTTTCCGAGACGGAGACACGAGAGTCTGGTTTTAAATTGAAACGGCAAACAGTCAGCAGACGACGTGTTACGAGACATCGAACAAATCAAATCAGAGAACTAAACACGCGGCGGTGTAAAGCACGTGTAGCAGCTGCTTCTGCTCCCAAATCAGATTTTACTTGTCATGCTGAAGTCAGGATGGTAATGTACAGAAATATTAAAATAAGCCCTGGATGTTAGGAAATGGCCTCCGTGTTCCACATAAATAATCCTTACAACCTGGAGTTTAACTGAGAGTCACGTTGCTTCCCTACGTTCGCCTTTGGACTTCCTCTCTTCATCCTCCCTGGTGGCTCCATCCTCAGAAGCCTTCTCCCTGTATCCTCAGAACTCTCATCCCTTCTCTGCACATGCCCAAACCATCTTAATCTCACCTTCCTCAACTTTTCTAAACACACACACACACACACACACACACACACACACACTGTTCTCCTAACAGGACCACAAAATCAGTCCATTATTATTTTGAAGGTCTTGGGTTTGATCCCCATGTGTGCATGTAAGTTTTTGTGTGTGTGTGTGTGTGTGTGTGTGTTTGTATGAGTGTTAAGCCCGAGACCTGCAGTACACTAGTCGTGTATGTGTGTGTGTATTTACATGTAAGTTTGTGTATACGTGTGTGTGTATGTGTATGTTTGTATGAGAGACCTGCAGTACATTGTGTGTGTGTGTGTGTGTGTGTGTGTGTGTGTGTGCATGTGCATGTTTGTGTACGTGTGTGTGTGTATGTTTGTATGAGTGTTAAGCAGGAGAGCTGCAGTACATTAGCTGTGCGTGCGTGCGTGTGTGTGTGTGCGCATGCATGTAAGTTTGTGTGTGTGTGTGTGTGTATGAGTGTTACGCCTTAGACCTGCAGTACATTAGCTGTGTGTGTGTGTGTGTGTGTGTGTGTGTGTGTGTGTGTGTGTGTGTGTTTGTGTGTGTGAGCATGTAAGTGTAAGTGTGTGTATGTGTGTGTATGTGTGTTTGAGTGTTACACCTTAGACCTGCAGTACATTTGCTGTGTGTGTGTGTGTGTGTGTGTGAGTGTGTGTGAGTGTTAAGCAGGAGCGCTGCTGTACATTAGCTGTGTGTGTGTGTGTGTGTGTGTGTGTGTGTGTGTGTGTTAAGCAGGAGCGCTGCTGTACATTAGCTGTGTGTGTGTGTGTGTGTGTGTGTGTGTGTGTGTGTGTGTGTGTGTGTGTGTGTGTGTGTGTGTGTGTGTGTGAGAAGCAGGAGCGCTGCTGTACATTAGCTGTGTGTGTGTGTGAGTGTTAAGCAGGAGCGCTGCTGTACATTAGCTGTGTGTGTGTGTGTGTGTGTGTGTGTGTGTGTGTGTGTGTGTGTGTGTGTGTGTGTGTGTGTGTGTGTGTGTGGATGTGAGTGACTGGATGACAATGAAATGAATAAGACAATAATTGACGCTCTCTCGAGGGAGTGGTCAGGGTTCCTTATCCAGACACACTTCGACACACACCGAGACTTCGTCCTCTCCACACACACACACACACACACACACACACACACACACACACACACACACCCCTCATAACGGCACCGAGTCCTCACACACAATAGCACAAACAGCTACAGTATTCAAATCCCTCTCTATTGAGCGCAGAAGCGCGTCCTCGTTCATCTCCGCTTCTCCTCGAGAGCCTCCATGTTCATCCCGTGAAGTCACCTATCACCTCTAACACCTCTTCTGCACTGTGTTGTCTGTATACGTTCCTCATGAGCCAATCCGAGCGAACTCGGCACTTTGAAGGTGCGTCATGTGCCCACTTTCATCCCGGCCTGTCTTTTATTCCTCTCTTTTTTTTTCCATCCCTGTTTTGTAAAGCTTAATAAAAAAGGACACCTGTGCCAGCCTGGCGCTATCTCTTCATCCCGTCCTCGCTCTCCGCACCCGTCCCCTCCCTCATACAGAATCATCTTTTCATCTAGCGTGCCCTATTTCTAAATAATTGTGCCAGCTCTGCCCGTGTCTCATTTGTTTGTCCATTAACGCTGACAGTCTAAGTGGAGAACGGATGGGAAGGTGGAGGGGCGGGGGGGGGGTTAAAGTGGAAGAACTGGGGGGGGGGGGGGGGGGGGCAATATTTGCTGCCTGCCTGTGTTTTTTTTTTCCTCTCACTTATTGATAGTGATTTTCATTAAGCCTCCATAATTAATTTTGCCCTCCTTAAGGAGCTCGGTTCTTTGTTCTGTGTATTTTTAGTGTCGATTATTAAACTTTTCTGCTGTGTAGATAAAACTTCAGGACTCCCAGAACCGCCCACAATCCTCGTTAGTAAAGAAAAAGTACAATTCTGTGTTTATACAATATCCTTTATTTACATAAAGCTTATACTGTGAGCCATAATATTACTACACTCACTGTCCATTTTATCAGCTCCACTTACCATATAGAAGCAGTAGTCCATCTACATACCCTTTTAACCTGTTCTTTAATGGTCAGGACCCCCACAGGACCACCACAGAGCAGGTATTATTTAGGTTCTCAGCACTGCAGTGACACTGCCATGGTGGTGGTGTGTTAGTGTGTGTTGTGCTGGTATGAGTGGATCAGACACAGCAGCGCTGCTGGAGTTTTTAAACACCGTGTCCACTCACTGTCCACTCTATTAGACACTCCTACCTAGTCGGTCCACCTTGTAAATGTAAAGTCAGAGACGATCGCTCATCTATTGCTGCTGTTTGAGTCGCTCATCTTCTAGACCTTCATCAGCGGTCACAGGACCTTGCCCACGGGGCGCTGTTGGCTGGACGTTTTTGTCTGGTGGACTATTCTCAGTCCAGCAGTGACAGTGAGGTGTTTAAAAACTCCATCAGCGCTGCTGTGTACACGGCTCAGGGTTTAGATGATTTCTGGACTTGTCGTACTTTGTTCAGGCGCCGACTCAAGTGGCGGATCATTCTCCTGTCTGAAGAATCAGGCGGCGACATGCATGTCTGAGTTGGCGCCTGCTAGTCTGCAGCTCTTCCTGGTCAGAACGGGGGTGGTGCAAGCGGCAGTGGGATTGGAAACATCCAAACTACATGTTATAAATAAATAAATAAATAAATGAATATATGAAAAAATAAATAAAGATGATGGCTCTTGCCGTTGTTTATCATACAACACAGTGATCTCTTGGATCTTGGATCTTCCTTATCTTTATTTATTTATTTATTTATTGCACCGGTCCATGGGTCATTTATTACCGGGCCATACTGAAAGAATAAATAATTAATAGTGTTTTTTTCTGTTTTATTGACAATCACACTCTAAAAGATGTTTTATTTTGATTCTCTTTTAATAACATCCATCTGTTCCTCTTGGCGTGTTTGACACGTACCTGTTTCAGTCACGTGATACCAAAGAATTAAACCCACAAGCTGCTAAAATAAGCAAAACAAAAGTCTCAGGGTTCCCACTGATTTTCCACCATTAGTGAGCAGTATTGTTATACACTTTTCCTTAATTTCCTTTGGGATTAATAATGTATATGTCTATCTATCTATCTATCTATCTATCTATCTATCTATCTATCTATCTATCTATCTATCTATCATCCATCTGTCTGTCTGTCTGTCTGTATCTGTCTGTCTCTCTATATATCTGTCTGTCTGTCTGTATCTGTCTGTCTTTATCTATCTGTCTGTCTGTCTCTATCTATCTATCTATCTATCTATCTATCTATCTATCTATCTATCTATCTATCTATCTATCTATCTATCTATCTATCTATCTATCTGTCTAGCTACCTGTATGTCTGTCTGTCTCTCTATCTATTTATCTATCTATCTTTGTGTTTTTTATTATGCTTATTGTATAATTTTATTTTTAATCCTCCTGCCCTTGCCGGTGCAGGAAATGATATCTTATATGAAACCGGTCCGTGGTGCAAAAAAGGTTGGGGACCGCTGATACATCACGCCATATAGAGTGGTATAACCAGAGTACTTTTAACAATGTCCTGTAATTTGTATATCAATATATAAAAATCTGACCTTTTACTATTTTATTTATTAATTTATTTTTTCACCTTGATTTAATTGTTTAAATAGCACCTCGGGACCCATATAAAAAACAACACACTAAATCAGTAGCACATCTGGAAATCATCCACATTACTCGTCTCTTCCTTCATTTGGCCCGTTTCTTCTCACCAACACTTCACTCTGGGCCAAGGTTCCTCTTGACTTGATTTACTGAATGTATATATGTTTAAATAAATATATATAAATGTTTATATATCATTTCAGTCTTACAAGAATCAGTCAGCACTTACACATGAGCTCCAGTTTTAATACCGTGTTCTAGCTGTATAACCCACAGAGACCTCATGACCTGTCGAGTGTGGACCTGATGAGCACTTAGCTTCCCTGTAAGACGCTCTGAATACCTGCTAGTGGCTGTTCCTTTTTGTGACCGTTGTGATTGTGTTGGGGGTGGAATCTGTGTGGCTGGTGTCTCGAGGTCAGTGCTGTTAGCAGTGTAGAGCGTCAGGCTGTTCAGTCCATGTTTACCTGCAGTCCTACAGTTAACCCTTTATCTTCCTCCTACTTTTAAATCACAGCCAGTGGCAAGACGGGTAACCACGAGATTCAGGGAAACTGGGAAGATAGAGTAATAGGGCTGTTGTAGCCTAGAGGTTAAGGTACAGGGACTAGTAATCTAAAGGTTGCTGGTTCACTGCCGGTTCCTGAAGGATACTGCTGTTGGGCTCTTGAGCAGGGCCCTTAATTATTAATTGTTTAGACTGTATACTGTCACAGTCGCTTTGGATAAAAGCGTCTCCTAAATGCTGAAATGTAAATGCAAGAGAAGTGTGTTATGGACAAAGACGTCTAGAGAACCTAGATAAGAAACACTGAGGATGTTTGTGGGTCTCGTTTGCTTTGTGATCTGTGCTGATGTGGTTTTAAGGTGTTTGTGTTTGTTCTGTTTGTGTGTAGCAGCCTAACGAAGACGGTGGAGATTTCAGGAGAACACGGGCCTCTCGGAATACACGTGGTACCCTACTGCTCGTCTCTCAGTGGAAGGTTAGCGTTTATATCACACTTTTTTAATCCCTTCTTTCACCCTTTCATTCTTCGTCTTTGTCTTGTACAGAATGAAGAAGAACAATGTCTTTATTTGTCATGTATACATCTACACATGTTGAGTACATGTGGGGTCAGAGCGCAGGGTCAGCCATAGCACGTCGCCCATGAAGCAGACAGGTTCAAGGGCCCAAAAGTGGCTGCATTGCAGAGCCTGGATTTGAACCGACAATCTCCCAATTGAAAGCCCAGAGCTGTAAAACAAAAAAACCTTACAACGCCACTTGGCTGCAGTATTTATCCCTCCATTTTTAGTTTTCTCTTCATTGTGTCCTATTCCTTGCCGCCTGCGCCACCCCCGCGCTGGCCGAAGAGAGCTATGAGTGGGTAGCACTGTTGCCTCGCAGCAAGAAGGTCCTGGGTTTGATCCTTTCTGTGTGGAATTTGCATGTTCTTCCCGCGTCTGCGTGGGTTTCCTCGTACAGTTGACCTGGAGAAACTCAAACTTGTGAACTGATGAATCTTGAGTAATGACTAACTACCGTTCCTGTCATGAATGTAATCAAAGAGTAAAACATGACGTTAAAATCCTAATAAACAAACAAACATCTCTCAGGATTGGTCGTAGGTGCCTGTTGGATGCACAGCCAGGTCAATAGCACCCCGATCAAGATCTCAGGGCTTAAGTCTGGTGTTAAACTGCTTAAAAATGGGTTAAGAACTTGATTATTTGTGTCTTCTTAAATAACAGGCCAAGGTGTGTGGGTGGCACAGTGATATGTTACACTAGCACAGTCTTGATGGGTGTTCGAATACCCATTTGGATGCCCAGTTACCCCAGTGATATCGGCTGCTCGGGTGACTACATGCAGACATGATTGGTTATGATCTGGCTATGATTTTTTTGGGGTGGGGGGGATCTGCATGTGTCGTCGTCGTGCCTGAGGCCTCATGATGGATTGACATTCTCTACAGGCTGGGTGTGCCACTGCATTGCCCCCATACAAAAACAACATAAACAACAATGATTCAAAAATGAAATGGGAGAAAAATAAAGACTAAGTCAAATAAAGGTGAAACGTTTACTGACAACATGCTCAAAGTATTTATTAGAGTCATAGTTCTTAATCTTCTAACTGAGCTTGGAGTGAGGGAGTGGGTTTGGTTTGGTTTGGTTTGGTTAGAGGAGCTCACTTTCCCAGCATGCTTCAGGTTAGGTTAAGCCCTCTTACAAGAATCATGTTTCCTCAAGTGCCTGTTGCTCAGCCTGACCCAGGTGGGTAGCACTGTCGCCTCACAGCAAGAAGGTCCAGGGTTCGATCCCCAGGTGGTGCGGTCTGGGTCATTTCTGTGTGGAGTTCGCATGTTCTCCCCTGTGTGTCTGTGTGGGTTTCCTCCGGGAGCTCGGGTTTCCTCCCACAAGTCCGAAGACGTGCAAGTGAGGTGAACTGGAGATACAAGATTGTTCCATGACTGTGTTTGATATTAAACTTGAACTGATGACTACCTGTTGTGTCATGAATGGAACCGAAGTGTAAAACATGACGGTAAAAATCCTTATAAATTAATAAATAAAGGGCTAAAAGTTAAGTAGGGACGGTAGGAGAAGAGACGTGGTGTGGGATGCTGGGAGAGATGCACACGCTGGATTGTTGATGCTATAAAGCGGTCCATGCGTCTGTATTGTTTGTGTCAGACCGAGACACAGCGGCGGGAGCTTCTTTAAAGCCACCGTAAATGTTGGTTTTAGCGTGGCATTGCCTAATTCCTGTTTTATGGCGAACGTCACCTTAAAAGCACTCGAGTGTGTAATGATGGGTGTAATAAATCACGGTACGGCGGCGTGACACGGCAGCGGCGTTTTCTAACAAGCGTGCAGGACGCGCCGCAGAGAGCGTTCACACACCGAAATTGATTCATCACGCCGAATCACACGGGGCCCGAGCCGAGCTTTTTATAAAGACGTATCTGTCCCTCTAGGACACTTCATTTCTCCTCCTGATGTTTTTGTTTCCTTCTGTCCTTATTCCATTTCTTTGTCTCGGTCTTTATTTCTCATCATCCCTTCATCCCAGAGGGCCCATATGTTTCCTTTAGTCATACCCGCTCTCCTCTCCCCTCGGGTCAGAGTTCATCCCAGCTCGGAGCGCTGTCAATAACGTCTCCAAATATTGAGCGCAGCACTAACGTTAATAGACCCGTTCCTCAATGCCGTGTGTCTGGGGCTGAGGCGAGCGCTTCTAATGGGGGTGAAGGGATCAGGAAGCTGGACTGGACACGCGCTGACCCTCCACACCACCGTGCGTTAATGTATTCCAGATCGGCCTGCCGCCGTTCGCTTAGAAATGTCACATCGCTGATCTGAACTTTGAAATGCTTTGTATAATGTTTTGTTAGTAAGTGGTGATAACGCAGAACTGACCGTCTGGGTGTGACGCGCTTGTGGGGTGGACTTTGTTATTTTCTGGACATTAGATTCATCTGCCCATTGGGTTTGTCTTAAAACCTGCTGATCTCTCTACATAGATGAATTTTACATCATCCTACACGCCCGAGAAGAGGGCGTGTCTAAATTCTTAGATCCCTTAAAATGCTCCTCCTGGAGGCGCCTTAATTCTGAGCGATGATCTGACTGAATAACGAGGGAGCGTCCGACGCCTCCTCAGCGCTGAAGGCAATCCCAGCATTCAGTGCGGCACGACCTTTCTCACAAAGAAATAACAAACATGGCGGAGGAATACAATGCGGAGCAACCAACGGAGTTCTTATCAAATGTAAATACAGTCTCATTAATGTTTAATTTGTATAAAGGTGCACAAGTGTCGTTTATTTGTGAATTCGGGCTCGTCGGGGACAGTTTAACCATTTTCAAAGCATGTTGAGAAACGGATGGACTACAGTCAGTAATTGTGGAACTATAAAGTGCTTCTATATGGTAAGTGGAGCTGATAAAATAAACAGTGAGTGTAGAAACAAGGAGGTGGTTTTAATGTTATGGCTGATCGGTGTATATAAACATTATTACAGTTATTTTTGTTCATCACAGCACTCCTCAGAATGAAGCTCTACAGTTTATTAGGGTTTTTATCAAGTTAAAAATTGCACATTTACATTATTTCTCATCTTTTGTATTTTCTCACACAATTCATCACACACTTATCACATGCTTTCTGTTCCTCTCCACAACACACACTTGCACTTATGCACCCTGTGGAGTTCTCACCTCTGTGGTTGAATCTCTGTGTGTGTTGTGTGTGTGTGTGTGTGTGTGTGTGTGTGTGTTGTGTGTGTGTGTGTTGTTTTAGCTCACACTGAGCCATTGTTACTAGTTCTTTCTCCATCCTATCCTTCCAGTTCCCTCCTCTCACACAGTTCCGAACTTTAATGAATTCTGCAACTGCTTTTTTACTGGGACTGAATTTATTGGTTCACATGTTTTTTGTCTGAACCAAATTTGACAAATTCGAGTGGTTTTGGATTAATGGAATGACGTCAGAGATTAAGAAAGGCACAATATATGTATTTATTTATTTATTAGGATTTTAACGTCATGTTTTACACTTTGGTTCCATTCATGACAGGAACGGTAGTTACTCATCACACAAGATTCATCAGCTCAGGTTTTTGATGTCAAACACAGTCATGGACAATTTTGTATCTCCAGTTCACCTCACTTGCACGTCTTTGGACTGTGGGAGGAAACCGGAGCTCCTGGAGGAAACCCACACAGACACGGGGAGAACATGCAAACTCCACACAGAAAGGACCCGGATCACTCACCCTGGGAATCAAACCCACAACACACACTACCACACCAGCACCATGTCAGTGTCACTGCAGTGCTGAGAATGATCCACCACATAAATAATACCTGCTCTGTGGTGGTCCTGACCATTGAGGAACAGCATAAAGGGGGCTAACAAAGTATGTAGAGAAACAGATGGACTACAGTCAGTAATTGTAGATCTACAAAGTGCTCCTATATGGTAAGTGGAGCCGATAAAATGCGCAGTGAGTGTAGAAACAAGGAGGCGGTTTTAATGTTATGGTTGATCGGTGTATGTAATACAGCATGCTGAAACAGGTACTGGAGGGTGGTGCACATACATCAGGTCACTTGATGTGTTTTTTGTGTTTCTCAGGTCTCTGGGTTTGCACATCCGCAGCGTGGAGGAGAACAGCCGCTCCAAGAGAGAGGGCATCTTTCAGGATGACGAGTGCATCGTAAAAATCAACGACACCAAGCTGATGGACCTGTCCTTCTCCCAGTGAGTCTGCTGCTTTCCCAGAGTGATCACTAAACAATGTTCTATCTGTGGTGTGTTATTTCTGTAAAAAATGGAGAGATTTGGCTTGTTTAGAACCATCACAACATTGGATAGGTTTCAATAGCAGCAGAAATGTTGGTTCTATCCCGCAGCCACAGTCCTCGAAAGCTTCTCTGTGCCCTTACTGTAAACCCACATCTTCCACCAGTATTACAGTCTGTAATCAAGTGCTCTGAGATACCAGGACACAGGCCGTTTTACAAAAAGAGCTGGACAGGGTCGTGATAGCGCATCAACCCAGCAGTAGGTCCAGTATCTGCTCCTTTGTGTCCCTGTGTGCCCTACAAAATCACCTCCAGTTGGCTCCAGCAGTCCCTGGATGATGAAGGGATGTTGTAGCCTAGTGGTTAAGGTACAGGACTAGTAATCAAAAGGTTACTGGTTCAAGCCCCACCACTGTCAGGTTGCCACTGTTGGGCCCTTGCGCAAGGCTTTTAAACCTTTAATTGCTTAGACTGTATACTGTCACAGTACTGTAAGTCACTTTGGATAAATGTTGAAAATTTAAATGAAGGCTTTGATGCCATTGACCGGCCCCCATGTTCCCCAATCCAGAATCCAGTTGATAATCCCGGGGACGTTAGTAGGGCCACAGACTGTCCAGGATCTCAGTGATGCTCTGATCCAGATCTGGAAGGAGATGCCCTCAGGAGCATGAGCAGTTGTGCATACATACACACCAATGCCTGGTTCACACTACACGACACACTACACGATTTTTGCCCAGATTTTCGCTCGGCGATTGGTCGCCGCTAGATTTGCCGGCTCAGGAGCAACTCGGCGTTCGCTCGGCGATCGAAACTCGGCTCTCAATCGCTGTGTGTGAACTACTCAACAACTCGATCCGAGCACTCGGCGACCGAAGAGAGATATCTAGCTTGTCAAATATCTGGATATGAGTCGCCCAACTGGCAGTGAGTGCTATGTCGAACAGCCAATGAGAACGCAAGATACGGGGTGAGGGGAAACGCAGGGGAGGAGTGTAAAAGGTTGGACAGGGGTGTAATATAGTTTATATCAGAATACATCAGCACACACGTTATACAGTATTTCTGACCTGATCGTTCTCTACAAAACACCCACGCTGCATTGCAAAAAAATATTTATTAACCTCCAACCCACTATAGAACAATCCCTGCTGTTCACGTTGCCAAATCCACTCAGATTCATTTATTTTTTCCTCCTTGATTTTACGCTGCACATCAGCGCACAAACTTTGATCGCTCGCTACTTATTGACGTGCATTTCTGGACGTGGTTTCATTAAACCCCTCGTCACTTCTCACGTTTGTTTTCGTGACAGAACGTAGTTTGGGAGAGCAGAGAAGCTCACCTGCGTTTCCAGTTGGTGATAGATGGTGGTGTGTGAGGCATTAATGGGCAGTGATAGCTCAGTGGTTAGGGTACTGGACTAGTAATCAGACAACCACCAAGTTTCCACTGTTGGGCCCCTGTCCCTTAACCCTCAATAGTTCAAAATTGTGTTCAGTCATAATTGTAAGTCGCTTTGGATAAAAGCGTCTGCTAAATGCCGAAAATGTAAACGTAAAGGGTCGACTTTCAGGCCGCTTATTCTAATCAGGCTCGCGGGGGGTGCTGGAGCCTATTCCAGCTCTTAATAAGCGCAAGGCAAACAGAAACACCCTTGACAGAGTGCCGGTCCATCTAAGGGCAATTTTTAGCCTCTCTAAATAACCTGACTGAATGTCTTTGGACTGTGGGAGGAAAACAGAGCTCCTGGAGGAAACCCACACAGACCCGGGGAAGAACATACAAACTCCTTCTGGGAATTGAACCCAGGACCTAGCCACCATGCTCCCTGTGAATCTTTTCTTCATCAAGATCTATTTTTTTTTTTTAAACAGTGCAAATAAAGTGATGCATATATTTAATCTAGCCCTATTTTATAGATATAAAAAAAAGCCAATGGCATTATTCAATCGTAGTCAGTAACAGTGAATTAGGAGGCCATGCCACACATTAAAACCACATTATAGAACTTTCTCATAGTTTCTGTACTCATATTCTTGGCACAGAACTCACAATAAATGTCTTTTTACTTATTTCTGATGTGAACTGTAGGTTTTAAATTCTATACGTGTGCCGGGGAGAAGCCTGTGAGACAGAAGGTTACAGTAATGTTATTATTATTACATTTAGGATGGATGGATGAGTCTGAAATGAAATTGCTTAACACAAATGAGAAAGAAGGATTGCTTTGTCATTTTTAAAGGGTAGAGCTCATTAGTCACAACCCCAATTACGCTGTCCTGGGAATGAGTTTTTGCGAGACTAAAATGAATAAAAAATACATTTTATTAATTGATTTTTTTTTCTTTAGATTTAACATCATTACTCATGTCATGTAACCCCACATTGATTTAAGTTTTAAGCTTTATACAACTATTGATCTCTCTCTCGTAAATGGGTCTTATTTAATAGTTCATTCTGTCCCGTTTTTCTCTCAGGTCACAGGAGGTGTTCCGCCAGGCCATGCGTTCACCTGTAGTGAGGTTAGGAGTTCTCCCGGTGATCAACAAAGAACGCTACGAGAGGAGCCTCATCGCCCACGTATTTGGCACGGACGGTCACGACGGTACCGCGCGACCCAAAGAACCTCCTCCACTGAAGGTAAAGCCCATCATGAGGCCTCCAGAATCCTCCGGCAGACAGGCTGAACCTCAGGAGAGCAGCGGTGTTAACCTGGAGAACCGAATGCTGGGTTCTCCTCTAAACCTCCAGTACACCAGGACCAAGAGCAGCAGCCCACTGCTCAGTAAGAGCCACACGTTCTCACCGCTGACCGGCTTCGCTAGCAAGAAAAGTGGCAAGAGGCTGAAGATCGATCTGAAGAAAGGTGAGTACTGTAGGTAGAGCAGATTTTTTTTTACACTACTTTAATCTGAAGGTTTTTTTGTAGCTGCCGAGGTGTGTGACTGCCAGGAATGTGCAGAACTACACTCACTGTCCATTTTATCAGCTCCACTTACCATATAGAAGCACTTTGTAGTTCTACAATTACTGACTGTATTCCATGGTCAGGAACTCCACAGTGGTGGATGATTCTCAGCACTGCAGTAACACTGACATATGGTGGTGGTGTGTTAGTGTGTGTTGTGCTGGTATGAGTGCATCACACACAGCAGCGCTGCTGGAGTTTTTAAATACCGTGTCCACTCACTGTCCACTCTATCAGACACTCCTACCTAGTCGGTCCACCTTGTAGATGTGAAGTCAGAGACGATCGCTCATCTATTGCTGCTGTTTGAGTCGGTCATCTTCTAGACCTTCATCAGTGGTCACAGGACGCTGCCCACGGGGCGCTGTTGGCTGGATATTTTTGGTTGGTGGACCATTCTCAGTCCAGCAGTGACAGTGAGGTGTTTTAAAAACTCCATCAGCGCTGCTGTGTCTGATCCACTCATACCAGCACAACACACACTAACACACCACCACCATGTCAGTGTCACTGCAGTGCTGAGAATGATCAACCACCTAAATAATACCTGCTCTGTGGTGGTCCTGTGGGGGTCCTGACCATTGAAGAACAGCATGACAGGGGGCTAACAAAGCATGTAGAGAAACAGATGGACTACAGTCAGTAATTGTAGAACTACAAAGTGCTTCTATATGGTAAGTGGAGCTGATAAAATGGACAGTGAGGGTAAAAATAAGGAGGTGGTTTTAATGGCAGGTCCTTTAGGTTCCGGATATTTAACTGTAGGTTTATTATTGTTTAACTGCATCAGCACTTTTAGCTTTTGTTTTGTTTTGCAAATTTCAGAAATTATTAGTGTTAAAATAACCAGCATTAAATTAATGTGGACATTAAACGAATCAGCTGATACGGAGGTATGTGAGTTTGCGACTCATTACACTCTGAATATCACTGAACACTGAATAATGTAAAATGCAAATTTAAAAGAGCAGCTTCTTTATTTCTGCCAACGATACATTAAGATGAGTAGCAACAATTAATCTCACGTTCGTATACGAACTCTTTTTAGTGCTGCTGACATCAAGCAAAGTTTTAAAACCAGTCCTGTGTTTTTCAAGTCATTATTATTAATGATCTTATATATTGAGTGAACTGTCAGGAGTAGAGATGTTAGTGATTAACCGGTTAACCGGTTATCATTATTCTATTTGAGCTGTCGGTTAAAAAGCACATTTCAGTTCGCCTGATTTCCATTGAGAGCGCAGCTACAGATTGTGTGCATGCGTCAGTTTCTAATCTGAACAGAACGACTTGTTCCTGAATAAAATGATTTATATATCATTTAAATAATGAACCACAAATCTATTACCCATTAAAATGACAAACAGTACAGCTGTTTTTCCTCCCAGTCTAGTCATATCCGATCACCCGATTGCAATACGCTTCCTCCTTACTGATGCTGATCTTCAGCTCTGATTAAGGAGAGCCGAGACTGAGACCGACACACGCCCCCTCCGACACGTGAGCAGTACCCGACTGCTTCTTTTCACCTGCACGAGGCGAGTTCATGTATGGATCAGCTTTGTGCACATTGATCATATTATTCCTGAATTCCGTGCAGGCGCCATCAATCAGCCAGTAGTGGTCGTAATTGCACCAGTTATGAGGTCCCTATCCGGCAATCGTTGTTCATGTTGCCGCCCAGCATAGCCAGTTGGCAGAGCCTAGTTCACTACACGACTGGTCGGCGCTAGATTTACCGGCTCGGGAGCAACTCTGCGTTCGAAACTCGGCTCTCAATCGTTATGTGTGAACTACTCAACGACTCGATCCGAGATATCTAGCGTGTCAAATATCTGGATGTGAGTTTCCCGACTGGCAGTGAGTGCGGTGTCGAACAGCCAATGAGAACGCAGGACACTGGGTGAGGGTAAACGCAGGGGAGGAGTGTAAAAAGGTGGGACAGGGGCGTAATATAGTTTATATCAGAATACATCAGCGCACACACGTTATACAGTATTTCTGACCTGATCGTTCTCTACAAAACACCCACGCTGCATTGCAAACAATATTTATTAACCTCCAACTCACTATAGAACAATCCCTGCTGCGCACGTAACCAAATCCACTCAGATTCATTTATTTTTCCTCCTTGATTTTACGCTGCACATCAGCGCACAAACTTTGATCGCTCGCTACTCGTTGACGTGCATTTCTGGACGTGGTTTCATCAAACCCCTCGTCACTTCTCGCGTTTGTTTTCGTGACAAAATGTAGTTTGGGAGAGCAGAGAAGCTCGCCTGAGATTCCAGTTGGTGATGGTGTGACCCCCCTATCACCGATCAGTCGTGTAGTGTGAAATACACACCGACCTGAAAGACTCCCGATTACAAGAGATCCAGTCGTGTAGTGTGAACTGTACAGCCACCCGACCACTTGGAAAGTCGTGTAGTGTGAACTTGGTATAACACATATATTATATATTATACGTATACTATATTATATGGTGTAACACCTTATAGTACCTTTAAATTTTTTTTTTTTATTTAATTATAAAGCTTTAGGATTTTTAACGATGTTAAACCATGCATGGAATTGGTTTGTACCGCTTTATATGTACATAATCTATAATATTCACATACATCAGCACAAACCTACACTTTATTACCCACCTCAGCTCTTTGTAGTCGTTTGTATTTCTGGTGCTGGTTTGAGACCGACCACCGCTCTCTTTTACAGCCTGACAGATCTGCTCTGGCATGACTGGGCACATGGTCAAAATTATTTAGTCATCAGGTTGCAGGCGCTTTTTGTAATAAGCTGTGATTATGGGCACCGTGCAGCCTTCGTTCTGTTCCGTCTGCCACACTTATAATAATAATAATAATAATACATTTTATTTATATAGCGCTTTTCAAGATACTCAAAGACGCTTTACATAAGACAAATAATCAAAACAAATACGTACATACACCATACAAATCATAGTACAAAATCAAAATAGTACATCAACATCAAGAATAATTAAGATAAAAACAAAGAGAGCAGCATAAGACAGTTCATTAAAAATTTGCTAAATTATGAGAGAGAACAACAAATATAGAACAATTTCTTAAAATTAGACAGAAACAGGACAGATTTACATGCAATCAGGAAACTGAAAACTTTACAAGTTTTAGGATCTAGGACTTCACATTTCTGTCGTGATCTAAGTATAAAAACTATTAAAAAGAATAGCAAAAATAAAAGCATTTATTTTGTGTTGTTACAAGTTAAATGCCACTCTGAATAGATGAGTTTTGAGAAGTGACTTGAATTTGGACAGGTCAGGACAATCTCGTAGGTGTTTGGGGAGAGCATTCCATAAAGATGGAGCAGCTATGGAAAAGGCCCTGTCACCCCAGGTCCGGTGCTTGGTCCTAGAGGGTATGGACAGTAGGTTAGCCTCAGAAGAGCGAAGGCTACGGGAGGGAATGTGATGATGGAGCAGGTCGGTGAGGTAGGATGGGGCCTGATTATGGAGAGCTTTGTGAGTGAATAGAAGAATTTTGAATTGAATGCGTTGAGCAACGGGAAGCCAATGAAGTTTTTGGAGAACAGGTGTAATATGATCACGGGAGCGAGTATGAGTAAGGAGGCGAGCAGCTGAATTCTGGATATACTGAAGTTTTTTTAGGATTTTGTTAGATGATATGGAATGTATAAACCAGGAACTCTTCAGGTGAATGTGCTGCAGTTTTGTGGAAAATTACATTTCAGGGCAATTTGATGCCCTTTTTATGAGTCAGTCCTTGGCTATGACGCAGGAATTAGTTAGGCATTTTTATTGCAGTGCATTAATCTGCAGATTCAGAGCTGTTAGACACATCCTACCTTTTCCAGCTGTCACACCGTCACATCTGTAATCAGTTATAATAATCCAGTGCAGATGGAATGCCTTTTAATATACAGTATGTGTGTGTGTGTACATTTTAGCATATTCCAGCTGTTTCAAAGCGCAGAGTCTTTGTTCATAGCCATTAAGGACCTGCAACAATGGCTGCACGGCAGAGCCAGGATTCGAACCCACAACCTTTCGTTCCTTAGCCCAAATCTCTACCCACTTTCCTTAAAGCTAAATATACAGTGAATTCAGTGAGTATTCAGACCTGTCGACTTTTTCTACACTTTATTATGTCGTGGACTTTATTTTGAATGGATGTAATATAGCATGATGCTGCCACCACCATGTTTCCCAGTTAGGATGGTATTAGCCAGCCAGGTTATATGCACCCCTTTTTATATATAGCCAGACATAATGCTTGCAACGTTACATATTATATGGGGAGTGTCATTCTATGCACTTGTTTAGGCACTTTGACCAGGCAGCAGAGGTCAGAGATCACATTATAGTGACCATGAGGAATGGCATAGCCTCCCATGGCTCCACTTACCACTCCTATGCAGATGATACTCGGCTTATTCTGTCATTTCCTCCTTAAGACACACAAGTTTCAGCTCGCATCTCTTTCCATTTCACAATGGATGTCGGCTCATCATCTCATTTCTGGAGATCAATCTCCAACCCAGGACCTAGTCATCTCTCTTGGCGACTCCCAGATCAGACCATCTGATAATGTAAGAAGCCTTGGTGTCGTCCTGGATAACCAGCTGACCTTCTCTCCTCATGTAGCCAACATGACAAGATCGTGCCGGTTCCTCCTTTATAACATCAGGAAGATTTGATCAATTCTCTCCATAGAAGCCACCCAGGTTCTTGACCAGTCACTTATAATTTCACGGTTGGACTACTGCAACTCCCTCCTGGCAGGCGCTCCTATGTCCACTATTAAACTTTTGCAACTAATCCAAAATGCAGCTGCTCGCCTGGTCTTTAACCAACTTAAACACTGCCACATCACCAACACTTTGGTTCTAACAGGGTTTCAGCAGATCTGTGTTTTTGGACTGTTGTCTACTTAAACCAGAGTAAGGAAATGTCCACTATGGAAGCGCTTCTGTAAGTCGCCCTGGATAAGAGCGTCTGCTAAATGCCGAAAATGTAAATGAGGAACGTTGACTTACCTTCCTCAGACACGACCAGTTGTGCCATTATTATTGAGGCCATTAAAAGTCTCAGATGTTGTTTTATATTTTTGCTCGATGGATGTCTTGCCTAGAGTTTGATCCCTGAGAACACCAGCCTGTTCCCTGGACTTCATGACTGGGTTTTTGTGGCCCTGCGATGGATTGGCGTCCTGTTCTGGATGTGATTCTAGGGACGCCGCACATACCACGACCCTAAATCGAATAAAACAAGAAAAAGTAAATTAATCTTATAATTAAAGTGTAAAGAATTGGTGTGGCTGAAACACAATCAGATTTTGTGACTGGTGTCCACATATTTAATGTTTCAGTGTTTTAATATGGACTGGTGTCATTCACACAAGCTGACGACACAGTGCAGTTTACCTCTTTTACACATAAACGACCCAGTACACACGATGTAGACGTTAGTGGTTTATACCTAAATTCCAGCAGAACCCTGAGATGTGAGACTTCCGTCTATCTCGTGTCCTTTTTAATTGGCCAATTAGTCAAATGCTTCACTGCTGATTCACACATGACCGGCAACACTTTCATTCCGCAAACATGTAAATGAAGAATAAGCTTAATGTGACACGGTGGGTAATTACATCGTACCATGGTAACTATAAAACCTATTATACACCGGCGTGGTAGTATTATTATTAGAATGCACACTTTGTGTCTTATATAATGTATTTTACAGTATATTTTGTAGAAATCATTCCAGGTAAAACAGTGTTTATTATATAGACTTTGTCTCAACTACATTTACAATTAGATTGCATTTATTGTATTTATATTTAAAGCGACAGCCACAAACCGTGCAGGCAAGTGAGGGTTACCGGCCTTCCTCATGGGTACAACATGGGGCTTGAACAAGCAACCTTTTAATTACTAGGCCAGCACCTTAATTACCGAACTACCCCTGCCTAAAATGTATCACAGTCTTTAATAAATAGTTCATTACGAGTTCTAAATAAACAATAGAGATGCAGGTACTGTTTAAAGCTCTTCCTACAATATTATTGTAGTATTGAGAAAATACGCATGGTTCTACCTTTATGCTAAAGCGTGGTGAAAAAATATCCACATCATTTGGCAGTGGTAGCTTAGCAGTTAAGGTACTTAACTAGAAATTATAAGGTTCCGGGTTCAAGCCCCATCGTCGCCGAATTGCCACTGTTGGGCTCTTAAGCAAGGCCCTTAACCCTCAATCGCTTGCATTGTATGCCCAGCCGACCAGTAGCAGAGCTGACATTCAAACGTGGGGGGTTAAGAATCCACATCATTTTTTTTTTTTTTTTTTAAAGCAAGTAATGTTACCCGGGTGGCTCGGTGGGTAGCACTGTCACCTCACAGCAAGAAGGTCCTGGGTTCGATCCCCAGGCGGGGCGGTCCGGGACCTTTCTGTATGGAGTTTGCATGTTCTCCTCGAGTCCAAAAACATGCAGTCAGGTTAAGTGGAGACAGGTGAATGGGTGTGTGTGTATGTATGTCTGTCCTGCAATGGGTGTTCAGGGTGTTACTGTGTGCCTTGCGCCCATTGAAAAGCTGGGATAGGCTCCAGCACCCCCCCCCCCCCCCCCACCTTAAACGGATAAATATCATCATGGACATTTCTCAAAGCAATAAATCAGAGACCCACCCAAACACATATAAACAGCGACTTCTAGAAGTCAGAGAAAGATTTCCTACATTCACTCCTATATACACAGACGGCTCAAAAACAGACAGACATCAGCAGCAATGGTATCTGGTCAACAACTAAAAGGAATAACCCTCCCCAAACCAAGCTCGATTTTTACAGCAGAAGCCCAAGCACTACTCCTAGCATTAGAGTATACAGAATCAATTCAACAACAAAGAACACTCATATGCACAGACTCAAAATCCTGTCTACAAGCACTTCAAGCTCTAGAAACCAACCACCCAACAATCACAGAAATTCTGCAGAAAGTATACTACCTAGAACAACACAGTTACAACGTCGTCTCATGCTGGATACCAGGACACTGCGGGCTCCTGGGTAACGAGAGAGCAGATCAAGCAGCAAAAAAGGCCACATGCATACCGGATCCAATGTACCAGATCCCACCAGTGGACCTCAAACCTACAATAAACTCATATATCAAGGACAAATGGCAAAACGACTGGAACACACACCAGAATAATAAATTGCACAAAGCTAATCCCACTACTGGGGAAAAAATGAAGACCTACCTCGAAAACCGTTGGGACCAGACAGTGTACACAAGATGCCGTATTGGACACACAAGATTAACACACATGTACCTGACAAAAGGCGAAGCTGTCCCATATTGCGCACCATGCCAAACACAAATTACAATAAAACATTTAATGCTGGAATGTGTCATCTAACCATGAAAGACAACAGATCTTACCAGCAAAAACCATAAAAGAACTCTTTACCAAGACAAAAGCAACAACACTCCTAAAATTCCTGTCATTAACAAAACTGAAATAACTCATATAAATGAACATACATAGACAACAGACATAACTTCTCTAAGTCAAATGAAATAAGTAAATAAAAGACAGATCACTACCTTTCCTGCCATGAAAATGGCCCAAAGGTCAGACATGGCGTTAAAAACTACACACTAGCCGCTCAGGTGGCGCAGCGGTAAAAAAGAAACGCGCTGCAACCAGGGCTGGATTCTGAGAAGCGTGGTATCGAATCCAGCCTTGCTTTACCGGTTCGAAGCTGAGTGGCTATATGAGCAACGATTGGCCGGTTGCTCATGCGGGGGGTGGGACAAAGAACCGGATGTGGGTCTCTCTCTGTCAGAATGCGATCGCGTTCTCTGCCGGCTGATTGGAGGCGCTTACACAGAGATGGGAGAGGGTGCCCTTAGGGTGTGTCTCTCCGCATGCAACGCTAGGTGGCGCCAAACTCGTCAATGTGTGGGTGGCAAAGATGCATCTGGCTGCTGCTCGTGTTTCGGAGGGGATACGGGTTAGCTTCAATCACCTCCGTCAGGGCAGGGTTCAGCATAGACAGAGAGGAAGCACGATGCTAATTGAACAATTGGATGCGCTAAAAGGGGAGAAAAAGGGGTAAAAAAAAAAAAAAAAAACACTAAACTAACTCCAGCAAATTGTAATTGTTTTGTCGTTTATAATTTAATTTATCAAAATGTAATAGAAATAGCTCTCCTGTTTAGATTAGAATCTCTGAATGCGGCTGTAAGCAGAGCTGGCTCATGTGCACTGAGGGTGGGTGAGGGTGCGTTTCAAATCAGTACTTTTACACTCTATAAATCTGTAGCTGCGACTTGAATTTAAGTAAAGACTTTTTTAACCAGCAGCATTAATAGAACCAGGATTTCTTGGTCAGTTATCGGTAATCGTAGTGGGTAATCATTAACATCACTAGTCTCAACCCGGTTGGGTGCTTTCATGCCAAGCTTTGACCTGGTAAATCGCTGCTTTATTCTGAGATAAACGTGCTTATTATTTTTAAAAGGGACGTAGCGCGCCCGTCTTGGCTGCTCCTCTGCTTTCTTCTGCCAGACCGAAGCTGAATGTATGAAGCCATAATTTCAGGCTGCAAAGTCTATTAAGTTCTTATTGATCTGGCCATTACTGATGATCTGAATTCATTGTAGCGAGAGAAAAGTGCTGACCAGGGATTGCGCTAAATGACCAACATAAAACACCAGCGCACCACCACCACCTCCGCTCTGCCCCACTCTGCTCACCAGCTTCCAGAATGCGGTCCGTGTTTAAATCCGCTCCTTCTCCCGAGCTCCGTCCATCCCTCCTCCTTTCCTTCAGCCCGGCGGGGCTGTCGGGGTGGATATGTCCACCGTAAAGACATGACACGTGTCACCTAGCGGGCATTAGCCTGTTCGCTAATCTACCCATCAGTCATTGTGACAGCGTAGAGACCCTGATAGGAGGCGTTGTGGTGGAGGGCACAGTGCTGCAGGCAAACTCACACCTTTAATACCCCCCACAACACACACACACTCTCTGTCTCTCTCTCATATCTGCTACCCCGACACTGCAAACCAGCATCTGTACCCTCCATCGTTCATCATGCTCACTGAAGAAACCTGTTATTATACTCGACGTGCTGCGAAGATGCTCCGAAACTGAACATGCAGCGTCATTATTTATAAAATCTTCTTTGTTAGGGCTGCGTGATGATGCAGATGCAAAATAAGAATTCATAGTCAATAGTCATCATTTATTACTTTTTATTTTTTTACTTTTGTAAAAGTATAAACACAGCAAAGTGATACAGTGATATTCCACAGGTAGGGGTGTGAATGGGATCATAATTAGCAGTATGATCTTGTATATGCACCACCAACAACCCAGCACACTCTCAAACTCAATTGTTGCTTTATTGGCATGCCAACATATGGACATTCGTATTGCCAAAGCACAAGTAGAGTAAATATATCGACAAGGCATAACTTTAAGACCACTGACAGGTGAAGTGAATAACACTGATTATCTCTTCATCACGGCACCTGTTAGTGGGGGGGGATATATTAGGCAGCAAGTGAACATTTTATCCTCAAAGTTGATGTTAGAAGCAGGAAAAATGGGCGAGCGTGAGGATTTGAGCGAGTCTGACGAGGGCCAAATTGTGACGGCTAGACGACTGGGTAAGAGCATCTCCAAAACTGCAGCTCTTGTGGGGTGTTTCCGGTCTGCAGTGGTCAGTATCTATGTACAGTGGTCCAAGGAAGGAACAGTGGTAAACATTGTCAGCATTGTTGCAGACCATGTCGACTCTTTCATGGAAACGGTGTGTTGATGGCTGTGGTGCTCTGCCACAAAGCAAGAATGCTTCAGGAACGGTTTCAGAAGCACAACAACGAGTTTGAGGTGTTGACTTGGCCTCCTAATTCCCCAGATCTCAATCCAGTCGAGCATCTGTGGGACGTGCTGGACAGACAAGTCCGATCCGATGGAGGCCCCACCTCACAACTTACAGGAGTTAAAGGATCTGCTGCTAACATCTTGGATCCAGATACCACAGCACACCTTCAGGGGTCTAATGGAGTCCATGGCTCAACGGGTCATGGCTGTTTTGGCAGTAAAAGGGGGACCAACACAATATTAGGAAGGTGGTCATAAAAAAAGTAACATATATACAGTACATGTGAAACTTAAGGAAAACAGTGCAAGTAGTAACAACAGTGTATCAATATATATTTTTGTTTTTTAACCGAGACAGTAATACTAATAAATATAAGCAGTTAGAACAAGAAATGTGTGTGTGTGTGTGTGTGTACACACTCTTCCTGCTTGAGGATGTTTGATGTGCATGAAGTCTCTGATCGAATATTTATAGCTGGCAGTGGTGGAGTCTCACGGAGAGCCGTACCCAGCACGGAGAGACCTGCTATGAACTCCACGAACCCTCACCACTAGCCAGACAGCAGAGCTCACAAGTGAACTTATTACATATAGTAGGCAGGCACGGTGGCTACTATGTCACGGTGTCGCCTCACAGCAAGAAGGTCCTGGGTTCGATCCCCAGGTGGAGAGGTCCGGGTCCTTTCTGTGTGGAGTTTTCATGTTCTCCCCGTGTCTGTGTGGGTTTCCTCCCACAGTACAAAGACGTGTAAGTGAGGTGAACTGAAGATGCAAAATTGTCCATGAGTGTGTTTGATTGAACTTGAACTGATGAATCATGGGTAACCAGTCATGTCCCGTCATGAATGTAACCAGTGTGTAAAACATGACGTTAAAATCCTAATAAATAATAAATAAATATTACATACAGTACAGATGCTTGTACGATCCGCACTGTAGATCAACATTTAAATGCTTTTCTGTCTCAGATTCCTCAGTTTTACTTTATACTTATATAAACAAAATGCTAAAACGGCTGCGCTTTTAAACAGTACCGTGTGTGTTCATGTGCATCCTAGAGTTTTCCAAATACGTTAAATATATAGTTTAATCTTGGACCCACTGGCAGGTCGATAGATTTTAAAAGGTGATTCTATCTTGTATTTTTTGCGCTCTGTTAGACATTGAGGAGTAAACGTTGGTGTAAAGTAATTCGGCGAGCACAAACAATAAAACAGTTTTGACACGTCGCTTCTCCATAGACCTAAAAAATCCAGAATTTTCTTTTCCCCCGAGCGATAAATGTGTCATGGATCTTAATTTGCAGCAGAGATTTTGTTCACTCCTCTTTTCCTTATGAAAAATGTGTCCATATGTGAAATTAAATTGTAGTCTGGCAGTGATAATGCACTGAGGCAGCCATTTCAGTTCTGCTGTCTCACACATACTTAATATTCAACAGTGCAGCACAGCAGGGTGCAGGACTGTCCGGGTGCAGGAAAGTCAGGGTGCAGGACAGTCCGAGTGAAGCTCTGTCAGGGTGCAGGACAGTTTGGGTGCTGGACTGTGCGGGTGCAGCTCTGTTTGGATGTAGGACAGTCCGGGTGCAAAACATTCAGGGTGCAGCTCTGTCTGGGTGCAGGACAGTCAGGGTGCAGGACAGTCAGGGTGCAGCTCTGTCCAGGTGTAGAACAGTCAGGGTACAGCTTTGCTTGGGTGCAGGACAGTCCGGGTCGACTTCCTCAAGGTGCAGCTTCACCCGGGTGCAGGTTTATCAAGGTGCAGCTCCGTCCGGGTGCAGCTCCGCCCGGGTAACGGACAGTCCGGGTGCAGCTCCGCCCGGGTAACGGACAGTCCGGGTGCAGCTCCGCCCGGGTGCAGCTCCGCCCGGGTAAAGGACAGTCCGGGTGCAGCTCCGCCCGGGTAACGGACAGTCCGGGTGCAGCTCCGCCCGGGTAACGGACAGTCCGGGTGCAGCTCCGCCCGGGTAACGGACAGTCCGGGTGCAGCTCCGCCCGGGTAACGGACAGTCCGGGTGCAGCTCCGCCCGGGTAACGGACAGTCCGGGTGCAGCTCCGCCCGGGTAACGGACAGTCCGGGTGCAGCTCCGCCCGGGTAAAGGACAGTCCGGGTGCAGCTCCGCCCGGGTAAAGGACAGTCCGTGTGCAGCTCCGCCCGGGTAACGGACAGTCCGGGTGCAGCTCCGCCCGGGTAAAGGACAGTCCGGGTGCAGCTCCGCCCGGGTAACGGACAGTCCGGGTGCAGCTCCGCCCGGGTAACGGACAGTCCGGGTGCAGCTCTGTCTGGGTGATTAACTTCATTAACTTGCTTTCTGTACTTTTTCCTCTCTGGCTGTGAGCAGGTCCTGAAGGTCTGGGTTTCACTGTGGTAACCAGAGACTCGTCGCTGCACGGTCCCGGCCCAATCCTGGTCAAGAACATCCTTCCTAGAGGAGCCGCCATTAAAGATGGTCGTCTGCAGTCTGGAGACAGGATCTTAGAGGTGATTCTGCTTCTCTTAACACTGGACACAATCTCTTCACAATAAACGATTTCACATCATTGATCATGACATCGTACCTGAGCAAAATCACAACACGTTCAGTGAAATATAGTTTGAGTGGTAGCTCAGCGGTTAAGGTACTCGACTAGTAATCAGAAGGTTGCTGATTCAAGCCCTGCTGCCAAGTTGCCACTTTTGGGCCCCTGTGTCTCATCACGCACAAGTCACACTCTCACAAACACACACATTCACACCTGTAAACACTTGCATGTGCAATTCACATTACGGAGGCAATCCCAGCATTCAGTGCAGCACGACTTTCTCACAGAAATTGAGAAATATGGCGGACGATAGCGGAGCAACCAACGGAGTTCTTTTCAAATGTAAATAAATTCTCATTGATGTTTAATCTGTATAAAGGTGTAATTATACGAGTGTCGTTTATTTGTAAATTCGGGCTCGTCAGGGACAGTTTAAGCGTTTTCGGTACACGGAGGGAGACGTTAGGTGGCGTGCTAGCGGGTTGTGCCGCTTCAGCCCATTGGTTTGAATGGCCTCAGGCTAAGTGTGTTAGCTTAGTAAGCTAAAACTGTGGTGACGTAATCGTTGTCTAAATAATCTGCTTTATGAGTTTGATGTCCTATTAGAATCCTCTCTAGTGAGGCAGCTGATCAGGTAGGCAGCAGGCATCAAGGCAGCTCACTAGGTGTTTGTTTTGGTGTGCACCAGGTAAACGGAGTGGACATTACAGGCCGATCTCAGGAGGAACTGGTGGCCATGCTGCGCAGCACGAAGCACGGCGACAGTGTGAGTCTGGTGGTGGCGAGACAGGAGGAGTTATTCCTGCCCCGAGAGCTGGTAAGTGTCCAAGAGTTCAGTCAATAAAACCGCATGTCCTGTCTGATAAAGAATAAAGCACTTCCTGTAAACCCTGCTATCTCTGCTCAGACGTGTGTGACGTCCGCTCGTGTGTCACGGCCGTCTGTAGATGTTTTAATGTCCGGGATTCCACGGCGTACCGTCCACACCCCCGTTTCCTCACGGTCACTTCCTGTCTGATTCCTACAGCTGCTTTTCTTCCCCTCATTAAAGTGAAGCGCTCTTCAAGCTACAAGTGCTCGTGATGTCCAGAGATCGATCATGAAAACACTACAAATTAAATCATTTGTTCATTTTTAAACAAGAAATCGTCCCTGTAGCCGTGATCATTATTTAGTTTGGTTACATTAGAATGTTCAGCAGCACCTGATGTCTGATTCTGTCATTAAATTGGGGGCTGAATATCTAGGGTCACTAGTTAAAATAAACAAACAAGCTTCTGTTTTGCATTTTTCTTGAATTAAATTTCATTACAAATCTGTAATTCCTTTCATTATGCATCTCAAACCTCAAAAGTTTGTCAACACAGAAAGGCAAAGACTGCAAATACATTAAACTAAACCCTCAGCCAAACCCAAGATAATACAGAAATAATCCTCAAATTCCATAATAGTAGAAAACTGTTTAATAAAATAAGATTGTAATATAAAACTATAAGACTGATCCAATAAAATAATATAGAAAGGTGTACTATATATAAACATGGAATAAACATGTAGATAGACAGTACATTATCAAACTACTAGTAAAATAAATTGTGCAATGGAGGGAAAAAGCCACATATATATATATATACCTCACATATCTGCACAATTATATACCCATAAAGGCCCTATGTATGGATATTTATTTTAACATATCTATACTATTATTATTATTATTATTATGTACATACTGTATTACTATGTATATATACCTAATACCACATATAACTATGTAGCTAAAGTTATACTTATTATAATAAGCATAGATATAATAGTTTGCTGATGTTTTTTTTTTCTTGTACATCTATCTATGTCTGTCTTTCTGTCTGTCTGTTTGCCTATCTGTCTGTCTACCTGTCTTTCTATCTGTCTTTCTATCTGTCTTTCTTTTTGTCTGTTTGTCTGTCTATTATATGTCTGTCTCTGTTTGTCTGTCTTTCTATCTATCATCTGTCTGTCAGTCTGTATGTACATATGTACCATGGATACATACATAGTACTCACTCCTGTATAAATAAATATCAGGTGTATTTAAGAATAGAATTTTCGGACGTCTCTGGACCTTATCTGCAGACTGTCACGGCTGGAGAAGGTCAAGTCATTTCTGTATCTCTGTTCCTCGAGCCAACCTTGCAGACAGGAAGTTCCCCTGTTTCTGTTTCCTGTCTTTGTCTGGGTTTAGCACCACCGAGTGTCTGCAGGGATCTCACTCTCTCTCTCTTTGTTTTTCTTCTCATCTTTTTCCCTTTTTCTCTTTCACTGTGTTTATATTTCTTAATCTTTTTTTGATGAACCGTGTGACCTGTGTCGGCCTGTGATCGCGCACGCCGTCCGGCTTCCTGCTCACCGTGTTGATTTAACAGCGGACAGGAAGACGGACGGTCAGCACACTCCTACAGGAAGTGCCGGTGCATGCAGGGCCGCGTGGAGTCGGAGGCCGCAGTCGTGCAGCCGTGTGTCGGGTCTTCCTGCGTCTCTCTGAGCTGAACGTCCGGCGTCCCCGTGTCCGTCTGTTTCTGCCTGGCTGAATGTTGGGATCTTCCCTGTTACCATGATGATGCTTTTAAAGGTTTTTCAAACCATCAGGATGTCGCTCTGACCCCCATTGTGTTCAGGTTTTATGTATTTATTTAAACAACTTCAAACGCACAGTTGTAGACTATCGGCCAGAATGTTTTGAGAACCTGCAGGTAGCATTTAAAGCGATATTTCAGATTTATTATCGATACGAGGGTCTTCAAATAGATTCTGCACTTTTTTAAAACTCTATTTATTAAGAATTTCAAAAACAAATCACATCACTTTTCTACACAGTCGCCTTCCAATGCATTTTTCCAGCGTCATACCAACTTTTTAATTCCATCAGCAAGAATTGTTTATGGTTGGGCGCCCTATGGTGCAGCGGGATATTCCGCTAGTGCACCAACTCCTCGATTCGAAACTCGCCGTTGCCACCGGTCGGCTGGGCGCCGTCTAGCGGGCACAATCGGCAGTGCCTGCAGCAGAAACGTCTCTGCTAGGGTGGGATGACCGGACTATGTGGGTGTGTCTTCAAACGCTGTGTAAGGACCCTGATTGGCAGATAGAGAGGCGCCTGTGCAGAGTTCATAGGTGAAAAAGGGTTCCGCTAAGGGCTGCACGTGGGTCGTTGGAGGCGTGAGCAGCAGTATACCCACCTCGACTGCAATCAGGGATCCCACAGCAGCAGAAGACAAATTGACTACAATAAATTGAGCAGTTTCTAAACAGGACAGTTGTAGCCTAGTGGTTAATGTACTGGACTAGTAATCAGAAGGTCACTGTCACAGTACTGTCTCTTTGGATAATAAAAGCATCTACTAAATTCAGATAATGTAAATTGTGAGAAATTGGCGTGTAGCCACTGATGCAGCGCTGCTTTCACATCATCATCACATGAACTTTTTCTTCCCCTTAAAGCTTGTTTGAGCGTCCAAAAAGGTGGAAATCAGATGGAGCTACATCGGAACTATAAGCGTCTCTCAGACACGACCGATTACTCCTCCTCCCACCCTCACCGCTAATAACCAAAATATAAAAGTGCAAAGATTCCTCGTATTATTATGAATACACCTTTATTTCAGTTCTTTTTTACTTTTTAAAGATTGCCTCACTTTCCTTACAATATATCACCAGGATTCTTGCTAGTTGCTGCTTTTGTTACTTCAGGATTAGTCCACTGCAGTTCCCTCTTTAATAGCCTTCTATTTAAAACAAGCGCTCGACCACAGTGCATTATGGTTCAGCAGCGTGAGTCCTCACACACCGAACGGAGCGTGCCGTGTCTAACAAAGAAACGCTGTCCGTATTATTGTGGGAGGCTCAGCAGGTGTAAGTAAAACGAAGCGCAGCAGGACGTGCAATTAATGAAAAATAATTAAGAGTGGAATATAATTAATCACACATGAAATAATTACAGGCTACGAGGTGTAGAAACCAACCTGAGCGCAGCAGTATGAAGCTGGTGATACGTTATAAAGGCAAAAGTATTGGGACACGCCTGCACAGAGACTAACCAGACACTGAAGTCTAGAACATGATTAAAATCCTAATAAACAAATGAACAACATCAAATAATGATGCTGTGGGTAGAATTTATAACACAGTGGTAGTGCAGCACCTAAAACACTGGACTGGTAATCGGAAAGTTGCAGGTTCAAGCCCAACATCTGCCAGGTCGCCAATGGCATTTTACTTTAAATTGCTTGGATTGTTTAGAGTCACAATTGTAAGTCCTTTGGATAAAAGCGTCTGCCGAATGCCATAAATTCTAATTTATTTAATTAAGCCTCCTGTCATACCTGTTGACAAGCCTGTCATACGCTGTCATGGATGCCATAACACTTGCTATTGGGCATTATAACAGTGATGTGATGGACAGACGGACATAGATATATAGATAGATAGACAGATATATATAGATAGATAGACAGATATAGATAGACAGATAGATAGATAGATAGATAGACAGACAGACAGACAGACAGACAGACAGACAGACAGACAGACGGATCAATGGATCGATATGGATGGATGGATGGATGGATGGATGGATATACAGATAGGTAGACAGATAGGTAGACAGACAGAGAGAGATAGGTAGATAGATAGATAGACAGACAGACAGACAGACAGACAGACAGATAGGTACACAGACAGTCAGAGAGATAGGTAGACAGACAGATAGAAAGGTAGATAGATAGACAGACAGATAGGTAAATAGGTAGGTAGGTATATAGATCATTGTTAGGACAGTTCTCATAATATTTAATGATAATACAGCTTCTTAGCCCATGACAAGCTGTAATGACGTCTGTTATAAAGGCTGTGATGACAATTACCGTTACTGCTGACATAACACTGTTATAATATCTGACATTAAATGACCACCCATGACAGCAAATCACACCTGACCTGCTTATTTAAATGTCATGAAGTAATGTGGTGGTATTAAACCGCACTCCCTGTGACCTCTCCTTTATACCCATCTACCCAAATCATTAGAGGATCAATACAGCCAAAAATCACTGAATGTTAGGAATACATCGCAGACGTTCAGCATAAAGTATGGGAAACGTTTACCACCAATAAACTCTACGAGATCCATCCTACTATTAAAATAGACAGAATTCAGTACCCCAAAAAATGATGGAAACAAGAAGTCACCAAACTCACTCATAACTACCTAAAGGGAGGTAGCTAAAGGGAGACCAGACCCCCACTCACCCCGTCTGTGGAGCAAGATCCTCTGTTAAACACATTCGGTGGGTGCACTGTCGCCTCCCAGCAAGAAGGCTCTGGGTTCCAAGTCCTTTCTATATGGAGTTTGCATGTTCTCCCCGTGTCCGCATGGGTTTCCTCTGGGTGCTCCAGTTTCTCCCACAGTCCAAAGACGTACAAGTGAGGTGAATTGGAGATACAAAATTGTTCATGACTGTGTTTGATGAATTTTGTGTAACCAGTAACTACCGTTCCTGTCATAAATGTAACCAAAGTGTAAAACATGACGTTAAAATTCTAATAAATAAATAAATCTTCACCTCATTCTCCCCAAAAACTTAAATTATTAGAAGCAATATGACTTAAAAATGCCATATTACAGCATCCTAATGAATTCATGAATTCCTATAAAGAAACATATCGTCCCCCCACTTTGGCTTTTTAATGATGGAACCTTTTATTCAGCCATGATTATAGCCACAGCAGCCAAACAAACAAATAAACAGAATTCCAAGTAGGAAAGTACGTGAACAATTCAGTTTCTGCACTCTCTACAGATTAGACGATGTGTAAACAAGCAAATGTGTTTGAAACATCAATCAAAAACGATTTACATTTAGTAATTTGACACCCTTAGTGTGTATTTCTGTTCTTCATTTCCCGAAAAATAAAGGCGTCAGTTTACACTCCCGTCTATAACGCATCAGTTATGGCAGCTGATAAATCGTTTACACCACATTAGAACCCATTCACACTCGTTCTTCTGATACAGTCTCTGATGTGTGTGGTCTGGCACGCTTTGCTTGGCGTTCCCCTGATTGTTTTTGCGGTGTACAGTAACTGTTGGCGAGGATGTGTTGTCATGCTGGAGCGTAAAGCATTAAGCGAGCTCGTTACGACCAACATCTGCCCTCCCGCAGGACCGCACTCACCGGATTATATCACACCGTAACCTGTAAACAAAGCAAATTACTGCGCTGTTACTCTGGTGCCGTAACTCTTATTCTGATAGGTAAATACAGTTGTGATCGAAATGATTCAACCTCCCGTGCAAATTTGGTTGGTTAGCAAAATGTACAAACATTAACCCTTCAATGTTCTGCTCAACCATCGTGTCTGAATACTTGTGTAAAAATAAGCTGTATTTAAATAATCTTGTTTGGGACGTATTTACTCTTGGTTGACGTGTGTTAAACTCAAAAATAATGATAGATGACGCTGTGGTTTTAAGAAAACGGACTTTTTAACTAGATGTCAACTTCTGAAAATAATCCATGACTGTTGCATCTCAACTGTTTGGTAGAGGCTCATTAAAAATACTGTGTGCACTAGTAAAAACAAAATCAATAAATAAATTTTAAAAATAAATTAAGAATAATAATAAAAAAATTTATTTAAAATAATAATAATAATAATAATAAAATAATAATAATAATAATAATAATAATTGGTTTAGTCCCAAGAAACTAAGAAAAGCAAATAAATAATTTTAAAAACGTTATTTTCTTGGTGAGACCATTAAAGGCTTAAGCAGTTGCAGTAAACCAGTCAAACAAGAATAATTTCCATAACTCATCACAGATGCTTGTCATGAAGGGGTTGAATAATTCTGACACTTCAGTAGTCAATGAAAGTGCCGTTTTTTATGCAATTCCACCAGTGCTGAGATCTCAAGCTCTCGAGTTTGAATTTCAGCTCTGCTATCGTTCGGCTGGTCAGATCCCAACAGCAAAGACCATCAAGCAACTATTAAACAACACAAAAACGCTCCTAAAATTGTTGTAGCCTAGCGGTTAAGGTACTGGACTAATAATCAAAAACGTTGCTGGTTCAAGCACCACGACTACCAGCTTGCCACTGTTGGACCCTTGAGCAAGGCCCTTATCCTTTAATTGTTTAGACAATATACTGTCACAGTACTGTAAGTCACTTTGGATAAAAAGTGTCAGCTAAATGCCGTATATGTAAAATTGCTGTCAGTACAAAACTAAAGCATCACATATAAGGGACATACATAGACAACAGACACAACATCACTAAATAAAACTCAATAGCGAATAAAAGACATATCAATGGCCCTCCAGGCCACCCAAGGAAGATGGAGGTCCCTGCTGAGTCAGGTTCCTCTCGAGGTTTCTTCCTGTAATTTTAAGGGAGTTTTTCCTTGCCACTGTCGCCCTTGATTCGCTCAACAGGGGTTTTTGGTCTGTCAGTCCTGGATTCTGTAAAGTTGCTTTGAGACAATATCTATTGTAAAAAGTGCCATACAAATAAATTTGACTTGACTTAAGAGCTGACATGGTGTTAAAAACTAAACACTAAACTAATTATCTGGATAGGTGCTTAGACAGATGGGACGGGGGATAATGGAGATCAGTGCGTGACTCTCTCTGCGCTAGTCGGATATCTATAAGAACCTGTCTCATTCAGGTGAGGAGATGCAGTCGGTACTGCACACGTGTCAGAGGGGGCACAAGATGGTTGCAACCCTCCTTGGTCAGAAGTGGAGGCGAATTACGATTGGGTAATTGGATATGACTAGATTGGGAGAAAATTGTAGGTAAATGCATAAACATAATATGGCGTTTAAAATGGCATTTACACTTGATTCTTCGTTTGATTGGTTTAACTGCTGAACGTTTGTACATTTTGCTAATAAACCTAATCTGCACTGGGGGTTGAATCATTTATATATGTTTTTTTGAGGGGGGATGGAACA
This sequence comes from Trichomycterus rosablanca, assembly GCF_030014385.1. Lineage (NCBI taxonomy): Eukaryota > Metazoa > Chordata > Actinopteri > Siluriformes > Trichomycteridae > Trichomycterus > Trichomycterus rosablanca. The sequence goes on from NC_085999.1 coordinate 4,068,790, forward strand.
TAGTGGCACGCTAATGCACTTTCATCTCAGCTGCAGACACTTACACATGGGAGGCCGGATGATTGATGGGCCGACGGCGAGGTGCGCACGCGTTCACGGACTGAGATATCAGGGTGGAGAGATTAATGTATGTGAGGGGAAAAAAGCAGCGTGATTGAAAGCTAGCGATACATAAGAGCTGAAGCAGGTATGGACTGATAGGGAGGAAGGCGGGAAGGACGGACAGACACCGCCGGAGTGATCATGAATCACAGAGACGGTGCGACAGACGGGAGATTGTTTGCTGGGTGCCTGTAAAATACAGAAATACCGAATTCAAGGTGTATTATTATTATAATGTGTGGGGAATATCTAGTGTAATGACTTTTATTTAGCTTAATGTGGTATGTATGTACATACTGCTTCAAATATACCTTGTGAGGTTGAGGTTGAGGTTGGACATCCCATTAATATGAAGTTGCCACGAACTGATGTTTGATTTGACTTCGGCTTGTAATCGATGTTCCAATTTATTAAAGACGTTTGGTATGGTCGAGGTCACAGTTCTTAGTCCATGTCTTTAATAGATGTAGCTTTCTGTACAGGGATACAGTCCTCCTGGAACAACAACAAAACTGTTACCAGTTTATTTCATATAGCTGAATTTATACAATGGGTTGAATCACTCAAACCCAATAATCGGAGGGTGTTGACTCATATTAGCACATACTTTTGGATACATAGTGTATCTGTGACCCGGGAATGTTCATTAGGTGTACACTTTAAATTTATTCGATGCATAAAATTGGACATTAAACCAGAAACAATGCAATGGACTGCCAGTCTGTCCAGAATCAGGGTCTGCACTTCGGGTTCCATATGAATGTGTCTAATTTTGGAATGGGTTGCATATTACTGTCTGCATATTACTGGAATGGGATCAACAAGCTCATCATCAGCTTATTTACATGTATGGCGTTGTGATTGGACACGTCAAGTAAAAGGTTAAGGGTTCTGCTGAATTGCCCAACAATGGCAACCTGGTTTTCGTGGGGCTTGAAGAGGCGACCTTCTGATTGCTAGTCCAGCACACCTTAACTGCTGAGCTACCGCAGCCCTACACGACAGTTGTGACTAAAACAATGCGTGCAATGGAGGGTTTGGGTGGCACAGTGGCTCGGCGGGCAGCACTCTCACAAGGTCCCGATCTGGGTCCTTTCTGTGTTTGCATGTTCTCCCAACTTGAACTGATGAACCTTGTTCCTGTCATGAATGTAACCAAAGTGTAAAACATGACGTTAAAATCCTAATAAATCAATAATTAAGGGTTCAGGGTCTTGCTCTAGTGTCCAACAGTGCCAACTAGGTAGTTTTGAGGCAGTCCAGTACCTTACACCGACCAGGCATAACATTATGAGCACTGACAGGTGAAGTGAATAACACTGATTATCTCTTCATCACGGCACCTGTTAGTAGGTGGGGTATATTACGCAGCAAGTGAACATTTGATCCTCAAAGTTGATGTTAGAAGCAGGAAAAATGGGCGAGCGTGAGGATCTGAGCGAGTTTGATGAGGGCCAAATTGTGAGGCTAGACGACTGGGTCAGAGCATCTCCAAAACTGCAGCTCTTTTGGGGTGTTCCCGGTCTGCAGTGGTCAGTATCTATGTACAGTAGTAAACCGGCGACAGGGTTGCACGTGATGCACCAGTGGTCCGATCCAACAGATGAGCTACTGTAATTCTGTTAATGCTGGTTCTGATAGAAAGGTGTCAGAATACACAGTGCATCACAGTTACACGGCTGTTTTGGTAGCAAAAGCGGGACCAAAACAGTATTAGGAAGGAGGTCATAACGTTATGCCTGATCGGTGTAGCTGATGTGCTAATGCTGTACACATATTTCTGCCAATGTAGTGCATTGTTAGTGTGTAAAGAAAAATATGCACCTATATTAAAGAGAAGTGTGTGTACGTACAGGAAGAATCCTAATGAGCCGTAGCTCCCGGAATCATTTCCTGTGCAGATTCGGCTTCATAGAGTGTGAAGAGGCAATAATGGCACATTGTAAACCCACTCGACACGAGGGGAAGTGGCTAGATCCGGACACTGATTGCTGGAATCTTGACTCCTCGCCTCATAATCTTTCCTCCAGACCTTCAGCCAGTCCTTGCATTAAAGCTTTGAAGTGCTGTCTGTCTCTCTGATGTCCCTCGTGTCCCATTTCCAGTCCCGATGGCCGGCGTGGCCCGAACTCTACACGAGAGTCAATAAACCCGCTTCCAACAGCGATGATGATGCGGGTTAGAGACCTCCATCCTTCCTCCGACCCCATTTCTTTTACTGCTTCCATCCCCTCCGCGCGGCCCTTTCATCTGCACTTAAACAGAACCCATTTAGTCCCGACCCCGCGTGTCTCTTCGGCCCACCGCCGCCTTTAGCCTGTCATTGGCCTCTGCAGAATGCACTGTAGAGAAGGCTTTTTCCCTCTAAAAGGGTTTCAAAACTTTGCTATTATTCCGCTTCTGTTCCATAATGGCATTTCAATCCGAGCCCCTGGATACGGCATGCCTAGTGCACTTCTGTGTGGGTTGAAAAGTGCACTTGATCCACCCTTTCTTCCATGAGTCACTCGGAATTGCATGCAGGAGCCACTAGCCATATGGTAATGAAGCTCGACCGGAGGAACGGACGTGCGGTCGTGCGCGGTGACGGGCGTGCTGTTTATTTAGGTTCAGGATGAATTACGAATAGCTTCGACTAGGTTTCATGAAGTTCATACCAATGTGTTAATCAGAGATGCCAGGAAAAAGGAGCAATACAGATGGCATAAATCTACAACAAATATCACCGGCTTCCAGCGGGAGTGAGAACGTGACGGCGGAAAGGCTGAAACTCTGAGGTGGCGAGAATATGAGAAATGAATGAAAGCAAGGAAAGAGACAATAATAAGATGTAGGTGCGATGGTAGTGTGGAGCTTCTTTCTTCTTCACCATCTGCTGGTGTGTGTATGTGTGTGTGTGTGTGGAAGCTTTTACCGAGTGAGATTTCTCTATCATACACACACTACACACACACCTTTCTGTTCAAACCACCACCTGCTCTCATAATAAAATGTAGCACAAAATAAACCTCGTTATCCGAGCAGCTGACATCAGGCCGGGCTTCACACCGAGACTGGAATAAATAAAATAATCACTTCATTATGAAGAGAAGTTTGGAATCAGCTGGATTTTTAAATAGAAATCTTAAATCTTAGATCTTTATCAGATTCTGCCTGAACAAACAACATGCTTTTTATTTTTTATATCATTAATAATCACACTGATTGGCAAGTTTGAATCTAAGCTCTGCTACCGGTCAGCTGGATGCCCTTTAGCGGGCACAATTCTCAGTGCCTGCAGCACACAAAATTGGCCACTAATGTGCTGGTTGGGAAAAGACCGGATTGGAAAGTGGGTGGGGTCTTCAGCGCTGTGTAAGGACCCTGATTAGTAACCCGAGGTGCATATACAGAAGTGGAGGAACGTGGGGATCAGCACATGACTCTTTGTGCCCGTGGCAGTTGTAGCCTAGCAGTGGGCGGCACGGTGGCTAAGTGGGTAGCACTGTCGCCTCACAGCAAGAAGGTCCTGGGTTTGATCCCCAGGTGGGGCGGTCTGGGTCTTTTCTGATTAGCGAGTTCGAATCTCACAGTTCTGTAAGTCGCTTTGGATAAAAAGCTATCTAGTCATTAATTCACCCATCCACTAATCCATCCATCCATCCATCCATCCATCATTCTATCTTTTCTTTAGCTTTAACTGGTCCTGATGTCCAGCTTTGGTCAGCCAGTATTCCAGAAATCCCATTAAGCTCAGAGCAAACACAAACAAACCAACCATCCTTCTAGATGGACCACAGGATAAGGAAACTCTGGACCGAATATTTCCCCTGTTCCTCCAGAGCTTCTCGTAGTGATGATGACCTGATTGGCGTGACCTCACACGTCCACGCTGAGCAGCTTCCATCTGTGTGTACGTTTGTATCAGCTGTGAGGGATTCAGCATTTCCATCGTCCCCAAGACTGGATCAAATCTCCAGTCTGGCCACTTGAGCTAGCCTCATATCTGCCCCAAAAGTGCTTATAGACCTGCTGGACTGAAGAATGGGATCCAATTTTTTCTCTTCCTGTCCATCTGGGCTGGAATCTAATTTAAGTTTATCTGTTTTACTATCAGTTATACCGATATATAGTAGCATCAATTATTAATACCTGATTGCAGGTGCCGCAGTCCCAGCAAAAAGACAAAGAGGAGCAGTGGTCAAATCCCACTGACACTCATAGACGGTTAATTGCAAAATGTCTTATTTGAAGAAGCACATTTGAACATTGTGAGATGTACAAAATCAAACAGAAGATTAATATTAATAATAATCATCATCATCATAATAATCATCATCATCAAAGGCTGATTTATAAAAATGCAAAAGTTGATGCTAGATATGTAAAACCTTTCCTTAATTTAAATAAATGTTTGTTTAGCTGAAGCCAAAGGATGTTTTTAACCCACAATATCAGCGACCAGCTACTATCTATATCAGTATCTGTATCTATATCTATCTATATCTAATCTATGTATATCAATATCTTAATCTATATCTATTTAAATCTATCTATATCTATATCAATATCTGTATCTATCTATCTATCTATATCAGTATCTGTATCCATATCTATCTATATCAATATATGTATCTATATCTATATCAATATCTATCTATATTTATTTATCAATATCTATATCAGTATTTGTATGTATATCTATCTATATTAATATCTGTATCTATATCAATATCTGTATCTATTTATATCAATATCTATATCAATATCTGTCTATCTATATCAATATCTGTATCTATATCTATTTATATCAATATCTGTCTATCTATATCAATATCTGTATCTATATCTATTTATATCATTATCTGTATCTGTATCTATATCTATATTTATCTATATCTATCTATATCAATATTTATATCAATATATGCATCTATATCTATATCATTATCTGTATCTATCTACAGGTATATCAATATCTGTATCTATCTATATCTATATAATATTTGTATCTATCTATATCTATATCTGTATCTATCTATAGCAATATCTGTATCTATATCTATCTGTATCTATCTACAGTATATCAACATCTGTATCTATATCAATATCTGTATCTATCTATATCAATATCTGTATCTATATCTATCTATATCTGTATCTATATCTATCTATATCTGTATCTATATCTATCTATATCAATATCTGTATCTATATCAATATCTGTATATATATCTATCTATATCTATCTATATCATTATCTGTATCTATCTATCTATATCAATATCTGTATCTATATCTATCTATATCTATCTATATCATTATCTGTATCTATCTATATCAATATCTGTATCTATATCTATATCTATCTATATCAATATCTGTATCTATATCAATATCTGTATCTATATCTATCTATATCTATCTATATCATTATCTGTATCTATCTATATCAATATCTGTATCTATATCTATCTATATCTATATCATTATCTGTATCTATCTATATCAATATCTGTATCTATCTATTTCAATATCTTTATCAATAATAACACGGGCCGTCTTGTAGAAATCATCATGTCCAGTGATTAAGCATTATTTAATGAACGCCAGAATGGACTGAAGTGCGTCACATGACCTCTCTAATGTCATCATTAAATATTATTGAATCTTTGTGGGAAGTTCTGGAGTACAGAGTGTGATCTCCACCTTCTCATCCATCAAAGAATCCTTTTGTCCACACATTCCACCACAAACCATCCAATGTGACACTAAATCACAGCAATTCCTGCATGTTTACATATATTTTATAGCCAAAAGTATTTGGACAGCTCATTTTAAATCCAGGAGCGTTAGTATGGAGTGCACAGCCCTTTTTGAGGAGCATTTGTGAAGTCCGGTCCTCACGATAGATCGATTGCAATCCTGGCTTGCAACCGATGTTCCAGTTCAAAGTTTAGGGCTCCTGTTCTTTGTATTAGCCTAGTGCTGAGAATGATCCACCACCTAAATAATACCTGCTCTGTGGTGGTCCTGTGGGGGTCCTGACCATTGAACAACATGGTGAAAGGGGGCTAACAAAGCATGCAGAGAAACAGATGGATGTACTACAGTCAGTTATTGTAGAAGCATCTGTGGGACGTGCTGGAGAGACAAGTCCGATCCATGGAGGCCCCACCTCACAACTTACAGGAGTTAAAGGATCTGCTGCTGACATCTTGGTCCCAGATACCACAGCACACCTTCAGGGGTCTAGTGGAGTCCATATCTTGACGGGTCAGGGCTGTTTTGGCAGCAAAACAGGGACCAATACAACATTAGGAAGGTGGTCATAATATTACCTGATCTGTGTATTTAATCTATACACCAGATTACAGCGGGTGTGACCAAAACACCTAAACCCGGTAACTGGTTAGAGTGATAACATACAGTATGTGTCCATATAGTGTATATTAAAATTAATCTGGTGTTGTAAGGTAACATTAGCTGAATATTGACACCCAGTTTTAAATTGTTGCATCCTTTTTTGATGATCGATGCCGTTTTAGTCATTATTGTCTGTTTTATGATGACAAACAGGGATGCAGCCCGAGTTATTTCTCTTTTGGTATAGAAGTGGTGGCTTTTATTTGACAGATTTAGTATTCAGATCGAGCTGAAGGTTGGCCTTTGCAGAACTGAAACGCCTCGAGGCTGAAACGTTTCATCTTCGTCTTTATGAAAGGACAGGAAAATGGAAAAGCCCATAAAGTGCTAGTGATCTTCACATAAAGCACCTAATGAGGAAATTAGGTTTATTAATGCATTAACTGATTTCCTGTCTGTAAATGCATTTCAGAATTAAGGTCGTGCTGCCTCTTCAACCCTGCTCAGCTGCACGAGTGCCACTGTGTGCAGAACAGAGGGTAAATAATGGGGTCTCATGATGCTCCCATTTGTCCCTTTAAATGCTTCTAGGACTGGTTTAGTTTAGTGGTATTGAATCCATCTGAAGATAGATAGATATACACCGATCAGCCATAACATTAAAACCACCTCCTTGTTTCTACACTCACTGTCCATTTTATCAGCTCCACTTACCATATAGAAGCACTTTGTAGTTCTACAATTACTGACTGTAGATAGTCTGTTTCTCAGCATGCTTTGTTAGCCTCCTTTCATGCTGTTCTTCAATGGTCAGGACCCCCACAGGACCACCACAGAGCAGGTATTATTTAGGTGGTGGATCATTCTCAGCACTGCAGTGACACTGACATGGTGGTGGCGTGTTAGTGTGTGTTGTGCTGGTGTGAGTGGATCAGACACAGCAGCGCTGCTGGAGTTTTTAAATACCGTGTCCACTCACTGTCCACTCTATTAGACACTCCTACCTAGTTGGTCCACCTTGTAGATGTAAAGTCAGAGACGATCGCTCATCTATTGCTGCTGTTTGAGTCGGTCATCTTATAGATCTTCATCAGCGGTAACAGGACGCCGCCCATGGGGTGCTGTTGGCTGGATATTTTTGGTTGGTGGACTATTCTCAGTCCAGCAGTGACAGTGAGGTGTTTAAAAACTCCAGCAGCGCTGCTGTGTCTGATCCACTCATACCAGCACAACACACACTAACACACCACCACCATGTCAGTGTCACTGCAGTGCTGAGAATGATCCACCACCTAAATAATACCTGCTCTGTGGGGGTCCTGTGGGGGTCCTGACCATTGAAGAACAGGGTGAATGGAGGCTAACAAAGCATGCAGAGAAACAGATGGACTACAGTCAGTGATTGTAGAACTACAAAGTGCTTCTATATGGTAAGTGAAGCTGATCCAGATGTGCCCGGGCTGATTTATTTCAGACAGGCAGTGAAGGTCAGTTCCACTATAGAGAATTTCCTTTTCCTCCTTTTGACCTGCACTGCTGCTATAGACAGGAAGTTCATGCCACATTCATCATTTTCCCCCCCCCCCGATCCTCTTTTAAGTCGACACTGGAGATAAGAGACCTGTTCAAATAAATTTACTGACATAGTAACGTCATGCGCTCTGTTCTATAGCCATGGAAGTTGTTTTGATGGTGGAGGCTACAGCCAATATATCAACCTGGCTTCATAAAAAATAATTCCAATATGAATTTTGTTGCTTCTTACAGTGAGTAGCACCACTATCTATTCCGTTACAACAGTGCTGACAGGTTATTCTACACTTCTCAAGGACTGAATGGTGTAGTCATGGTTATACACTACATCCTGGGTTTGATTCATAGGTGGAGTGGTCTTGGTCCTTTCTGTGTGGAGTTTGCATGTTCTCTCCGTGTCTGTGTGGGTTTCTTCCAGGAGCTCCGGTTTCCTCCCACAGTCCAAAGACGTGCAAGTGAGGTGAACTGGAGAAACAAAATTGTCCGTGACTGTGTTTGATATTAAACTTGAACTGATGAATCATGGGTAACCTGTAACTACCGTCCCTGTCATGAATGTAACCAAAGTGTAAAACATGACGTTAAAATCCTAATAAAACTAAACAAACAAACTCAGCCTGTGTGTATGCATGGGTTTGGAGTTATGAAGTTATAGTTTGGATATACTGATGTGTACCAGAGCCCATTAACACTTTTAATAGGTGCAGACTCTCTGCAGGGTGGGATTTGGGCCGGACGGGCTTCCCTCTGCGCGCCTCATTTTAATTAAATGTCACTTATGGCTTTAATCTACTGTTTTGGAACCGATCCAACAGCAACATGAATCATATGTAGCAACGTCTGAATTATTGCGCTGCAGTTTGCTTATCTAGCATTAAAAAGTGTTAGACTGAGGCACAACTCGGCCGTTCTCTCTAAATGTGTAGAACATTTCCTAGAGAAATAAAATCCTTAGATGTTCGGCTTAAATGGAAAATGTTCTTTACTTTTAATAGCTGCAGAGATCAGAAACGTTTTCTAATCTGGCTGATTTTTTCTTTGCTACTTTCTCATCACATACAGATGATTAAATGTCAGTATTTTAAGCTTCAGTTTAAAGAAATGTAAAGGAAATGTACACGAGTGGAAACAACTATTATTCTCTTTTATTTAGGATACTTTCAGCATCAGAGTCCACTTTTAAAATTTGTTTTGTGGTGTAACAATCTAAATATACATAAATGTTAAAAAGGTAACATTATATTGTCAAAACTCTTTGGACGTCTTTTCTAAATATGTTTACACTGCACGTTTGAGCCACGCTCATTGCTAACCACTGTGTTAAATCAGTTATATCAAATGAATTGGCTTTTATATATTTGGCAACACAGCTTACAATAAAACTTGGAACATTAATCCTTTAAGTTCACAGTTAAAAGTTAAAGTTCTTGTGCCGATGTTGCTCTGTGTGTTGCAATCAGGACCAGAAGGTTTTCATGCACTACATATTTTAGCATCCCACCGTCCCACTCATTGAGTTTGGGTGGCCTAGTGTTTCATAGTTGAGCTGTTAGCTGCTAGTAGATGTTTCCAGGGCAGTTTTAGCAGGACAGATTAGAAATTTGATGAACCTGTTGGAAAGCTGGCATTTAATGAGCAAGTCCACATTGAAAGCCACTGAATAATTTTAGTACCCTAAATACCCTAAATTTCCTAAATTTTAAGTTGTATTCCATGCCATAGTGTCATCAGATGCACAAATATCTTATCTTTTGCTTTTATTTGCATATCGTATATTACACAGACAGACAGACAGATGGATGGATCACTTTATTAATCCTGTAAGAAAAGTCAATCATCTGTCTGTCTGTCTGTCCGTCCGTCCGTCCGTCCGTCCCTATCTATCTATCTATCTATCTATCTATCTATCTATCTATCTATCTATCTATCTATCTATCTATCTATCTATCTATCTATCTATCTATCTAATCTATCTAATCTATCTATCTATCTATCTATCTATCTATCTATCTATCTATCTATCTATCTATCTATCTATCTATCTAATCTATCTATCTATCTATCTATCTATCTATCTATCTATCTATCTATCTATCTATCTATCTATCTATCTATCTATCTATCTATCTATCTATCTATCTATCTATCTATCTATCTATCTATCTATCTATCTATCTTATCTATCTAATCTATCTATCTTATCTATCTATCTAATCTATCTAATCTATCTAATCTATCTATCTATCTATCTATCTTATCTATCTATCTATCTATCTATCTATCTATCTATCTATATCTTATCTATCTATCTAATCTATCTATCTAACTAATCTATCTATCTAATCTATCTATCTATCTGTCTGTCTGTCTGTCTATCTATCTATCTATCTGTCTGTCTGTCTGTCTGTCTGTCTGTCTGTCTGTCTGTCTGTCTGTCTATCTATCTATCTATCTATCTATCTATCTATCTATCTATCTATCTATCTTATCTGTCTGTCTGTCTGTCTGTCTGTCTGTCTGTCTGTCTGTCTGTCTGTCTGTCTATCTATCTATCTATCTATCTTATCTGTCTGTCTGTCTATCTATCTATCTATCTATATCTAATCTATCTATCTATCTAATCTATCTATCTAACTAATCTATCTATCTAATCTATCTATCTGTCTGTCTGTCTGTCTGTCTGTCTGTCTATCTATCTATCTGTCTGTCTGTCTGTCTGTCTGTCTGTCTATCTATCTATCTATCTATCTATCTATCTATCTTATCTGTCTGTCTGTCTGTCTGTCTGTCTGTCTGTCTGTCTGTCTGTCTGTCTGTCTATCTATCTATCTATCTATCTATCTATCTATCTATCTATCTATCTTATCTGTCTGTCTGTCTGTCTGTCTGTCTGTCTGTCTGTCTATCTATCTATCTATCTATCTATCTATCTATCTATCTATCTATCTATCTATCTATCTATCTATCTCATCCATCCATCCATCCATCCATCCATCCGCTTAGCATATCAGTGTGCTTTATTTTATTTATGAAAACAGCTGAATCCAGTAACTATAAAGGTAATCCAGTTTACTTTTGGCAGTGCAGTGGTGTTTTCTACAAAGCATTCGGAGTTAAAAAAAAAAAAAAAAAAAAAAAAACCAGACTCTGATTTAAAGCTCGTCTGGTTGACGTTGGATTTCAGAGCTCGTGTTGAAAGAGCCTGGCACGGAGCAAGAACTTCCATGGAAAGCTGCGCTCCACACTTGATCTTGAAAGCGTAATAAGAAGCAGACGTTTGGGCAGGGTGATAGCGGTAATAATATGCATTTTGGATGTTTGGCTTGGAGACAGTTTTGCACTGCACATCTTGGTTCAGAGCTGATGTGGTTACACATGATATATCTCCTGGCTCATGCTTAGTAAGTTCCAGTAAAAGCGAGTGTGTGTGCCACATCGTGTGTCTGCAACTTCTAAATCTGAGCTGAAATGTGGTCGAGTTATGAAGAGTCTTCTGCCTAGTTGTGGTTCGTCGTGTATTTTAGGGTTCTGGCTCTGTTTGGATATGTTGACACATTATCTATCTGTCCGTCCGTCTGTCCATCTATCTATCTATTCCATCCATCCATCCATCTATCTACTTATCTGTCTGTCTATCTGTCCATCTGTCTGTCTGTCTGTCTGTCCATTCGTCCATCCTTCCATCCATCCATTCATCCATGGATGGATCCATCTTTTTACTTACCTACCTATCTAGCTACATACCCAAACCCACCCACAGCCTGCCTGTCTGTCTACCTCTCTGTCTGTCTGTCTGTCTGCCTGCCTGCCTGCCTATCTGTCTGTCTGCCTGTCTGTCTACCTGCCTGTCTGTCTACCTACAAACCTCACCCACCTATTTGTCTGTTTGTCCGTCTGTCCATCCATCTACCTACCTACCTATCTAGCTACTTACCCAAACCCACCCACTGTCTGCCTGCCTGTCTACCGGTCTGTCTGCCATCCTGCCTGTCTGTCTACCTACCAATCTCACCCCCCCACCCATCTATCTACCACCCCCATCTATCTACCTACCCACCCCACTCACCTATTTCTGTCTGTCTGTCTATCCATTCATCCATCAATCTATCTATTTACCTACCTACCTACCTACCTACCTACCTACCTACCTACCTACCTACCTACCTACCTACCTACTTACCCAAACCCACCCACTGCCTGCCTGTCTGTCTATCTATCTATCTATCTATCTATCTATCTATCTATCTATCTATCTATCTATCTATCTATCTATCTATCTATCTATCTATCTATCTATCTATCTACCTACCTACCTACCTACCTACCTACCTACCTACCTACCTACCTACCTACCCACCCACCCACCCATCTATCTATCTGCCTACCTACCCACCCACCCACCCATCTATCTATCTGCCTACCTACCCACCCACCCACCCATCTATCTATCTGCCTACCTACCTACCCAACCACCCACTCACCCATCTACCTACCCACCCATCGATCTAACTACCTACCTACCCACCCACCCATCGATCTAACTACCTACCTAACTCACCCACCTATCTGTCCGTCTGTCTATCTATCTTGGATATGTTGACATCACGTGAAACTGACACACCACCGTTCTGTGTGTTTGAGAAGGAAACACTGAAGGTTTTTGTATCCACTCAGTCATGAAGGCCACCGAGTACCGATGGCATTGACAGTCCCTCGGGACTCCTCCACCTTCTCCTGACTGTCCTCTCAGACTCTGCGGGGGGGACTCCGAGGGTCCCCGGGGCCTCACGTTACCAAATGGAGCTTCTGTTCATCCATGCGACAGAAAAAAGAAAGTTGAGAGACGAGGGAACGTTGCTGTCTCGAACAGCTGTCTGTGTGCTCGTCACCAACCCTTCAAAATGTCATTTGTTCTTGTACCTATAGATATTGCTCATCCATCTGTTCCTGCTGATGACTCCATGTGTCTTGTTCTTCATTAAGGAGCTCTCGTCCCCAGCCGTGAGCAGATGCCGGCTTTATAGATTAGACGCCGCCTGCGGTTGACGTACCATCAGTTACTCAGCAACTAGTCACAAATCTAGTTTGAACGACTGCCCGTGATCATCTATACCAACCTTACGAAAGTGATTCCAGGGGTTTCCTAAACTTCTTGGAGCCAGAGACTCCTTATAGCTGTAATAGATTCTCTTTATCCTGTTCTTATAGAGCCATAAACATTTACCTAATTGTAAAGTCTAGTGCTTATTATGATACCAGCATTATTCTGGTTAAGGGCTAAAAGCTAGTGCCCGTGCTCGCTGTGGCATTAATGGTTTCCTTTTATAGTACCGACAGGTCCAGCCGAGACCAAGAAAGATAGATCAGGTCTTTATTCCTAATTTAACAAGCAGTACAGTGGGAATAATGCTAGCCAACTGTAGCATCCGGCAAACTGGCTTTATTTATAAGTCCATAGAGTGTGTTTCCACTTCTCAGGGGTCTAATCATGGGCTCCTTTACACTGGAAACCTTTCAGAACACTGGTTTACCATAATTATATACAAAACTGAAATTGTATATACACTATATGGTCAAAAGTTTTTGGTCGTCCCTAATATATCTAAATATCTTTACACTGCAGATGTTGACAGCCACGCTCATCGAAAACCACTGTGTTAAATCAGTTAAATAAAATAAATTAGCTTTTATCAATTTTATCAAGTTCGGGGGGCAAAAAATGGGGGCATCTCATTTCTGGTACTGCTAGACTGTCCCTCAGTGCAAAAGCAAGACCCATGAAAACAGAAGCTGGAACGTTTGGTGTAAATGAACACCTTCACCTGTTGAACATGTTTGGAATTCACTGGAATGTACAGTGGTGGGGTAAATCTGGCTATATTTAACTTCTTGAGGGTCTTATCATGGGCTTTTTGTGTCACTGGAAACCAGTCTAAACACTGGTTTAAACCATAATGTCACAGCTTTGTGTCATTCATAGTCCCTGATTTCACACAGCAATTTACCAGGTAAGACCAGTTCACAGCCGTGCTGTCGAGTACAGATGGAACCAGATTGAGGAGTGTCTCTATATTGTGTATTGACTGTAAATTATATGTACACTGATTATGCATATCATTATGACCACCTTCCTAATATTGTGTCGGTCCCCCTTTTGCTGCCAGAACAGTCCTGCAACTGTGCTGCTCTGTGTATTCTGACACCTTTCTATCAGAACCAGCATGAACTTCTTCAACAATCTGAGCTACAGTAGCTCGTCTGTTGGATCGGACCACACGGGCCAGCCTTCGCTCCCCACGTGCATCAATGGTTCTTGGCCGCCCATGACCCTGTCGCCGGTTTACCACTGTTCCTTCCTTGGACCCCTTTTGATAGATACTGACCACTGCAGACCGGGAACACCCCACAAGAGCTGCAGTTTTGGAGATGCCCTGAGACATTTGTTCAGGGTACGACTCGGTCCTAGTACATGGATGCTTTCACATCATCATCACATGAAAATCGGGCGGCACAGTGGCTCGGTGGGTAGCACTGTCGCCTCACAGCAAGAAGGTCCTGGGTGTGATCCCCAGGTGGGGCGCTTTGGGTCCTTTCTGTGTGGAGCATGTTCTCCTCGTGTCCGTGTGGGTTTCCTCCGGGCGCTCTGGATTCCTCCCACAGTCCAAAGACGTGCAAGTGAGGTGAATTGGAGAAACTGAATTGTCCTGGACTGTGTTTGATATAATCTTGTGAACTGATGAATCTTGTGTCATGAGTAACTACCGTTCCTGTCATGAATGTAACCAAAGTGTAAAACATGATGATAAAATCTTCTTCACCTTTAAGCTTCTTTGAGCGTCCAAAAAGGTGGGAATCAGATGGCGCTAAGCTCTCTCAGACACGACCGGTTACTCCTCCTCCCATCCTCACCGCTTCCAACCAAAATATAAAAGTGAGGAAACTTTTTGAAGACCCCTCGTAATTGTTTTCATTTGTTGAAGTGAATGAGGCAGTGGTATCTCAGTGAGTAGGTTGCTGGACTAGTAATCAGAAGCTTGCCAGTTCAAGCCCCACCACTGCCAGGTTGTCACTGTTGGCAAAGCCAGTTCTTCTTACGTTGACATGTTGGCACTTTTGCTCAGTAGTGGCTATGACATTTCGGAACGTTAAGTTTTGGCTGGTCATTACTTGAGGCTCTGCAGATTCCATTTTTCCAAGTTGTGTGTCCTGCCAAGCTGTTGGTGCTTTGCAATGATTCCATTCTACAAGAACCTGTGACTAAGGCAGCTTTGGCAGGGCAGAAGTTTGACAGCTTAGTTGATTTATTACTGGAAAGATTCTGTTTAACTGGAAGTTACTGTTTAAAATCTCATGGCTAGTATTCGTTTAGGTTAGTGTTTATGCTGGGAGGAGATTAGTGCTGCAACCGTTAAAGCCAATAGCCTCCTGTGATCAGAAGTTATAGCACTGAAAATCAAAGGAATATTAATACACATTCTTGCACAGAAAAATAAATAAATAAATAAATAATTAATATAAATAAATAAATAAAACAGCTCTAGTTTCAAACTGTGCACCTACAGCCAAGTGCCAGGAGTTTAAACAGGATTTAAAAATCCCAACAACACTGCTACACCTGAGGCACTTATACCAGAACACCACACATTACCTTATTATTATTATTATTATTATTATTTATTATTATTATTGTTATTCTCATTCTCATTAATTATTGTTATTATTAACAATATTATTATGTTTATTATTATTATTATTATTATTTTTATTATCATTATTATTTTATTATTATTATTATTAATAGTGTTATTATTATTATTAATAGTTATTATTATTATTATTTTATTTATTAATTATTATTATTATTATTATTATTATTATTATTATTATTATTATTATCATTGTCAGCGTCCAGGGGGTTACACCAAAAGCAAATAATGACATGGGACAGCTGGAGCCTAGTGGTTGAGGTACTGGACTAGTAATTAGATGCTTGCTGGTTCAAGCCCCACCACTGCCAGGTTGTCACTGTTGGGCCCTTAACCCTCAATTGGCTGTGACTGTATACTGTCACAACTGTAAGACTCTTTGGATAAAAGCGTCCGCTAAATATCGAAAATGTAAATGACACTTTGTGGCATAGTTCGTCCTCTTGACCCCATGACCACGTGATTTTATACCCACCTAGTGGCCATCGCACACTACTTGTACTAACACCAGCAGGGTCACGCTTACATCCACATACAACAGATCTGGTGACATTCATTACAGATACAAGAGAAAGTCTCCACACTCTTCTCTACTCTATATATTAAGAATTAAAAAAAAACAAATGACATCTTTTTTTTACATGTTCACCTTCCAATGCATTTTTCCAGCGTCGTACCAACTTTTTAATTCCATCAGCAAAAATTGTCTTGAGCGCGTAGCCACTGATGCGCCGCTGCTTTCACATCATCATCACATGAAAACCTGCAGGTTGAACCCACGTGTAGCAGCACCCTAAATTATCTTGCACTGTGTTTTATTGTGACAGTTTGTCATTCTGAGCTGAACCAGTTTTCTCAAGGGCAAAGCTATTCTTCCTACATCTCCAGCCTCTTTATCCTCAATGCCACATTATCATCCCTCCCCTTTCCCTCAACCACCAGAGTATATGCTTGCTATGTGTTTATGACAGCAAAGTGTGGCTAATATGCCCTAAACCCACAATCCTCGGGTAAACAGTGATAAACCAGGTCTTGCTGACCCACACAAATTTCGTCTTAACTCCTTTTCAGTGCTGAGCTTATCCCTCTATCCCTCTATCCCTGTCCCAATATTTACCGCTGTCACATCCACACACTGCTTAAAGGAACTTTCTGATTTGGGTTCGTGTGTCTCACCCTGCCTGGCAGCCGCCGTCACACCGATATTAAGAATCCCCTGAATTAATGACGAGAAACGTGTGCAGAGGTCGGATTTGCTGAAATAATAGGCGGCTTCATTATCACACTTTCCCCGGAGTAATATATCGATCAGATGCAGACGTTCACACGCTCGTTTCATGTCCGCTTTCTTTTTAGTTTGGTCTCGGTGAAATAAGTCGGAGCGCGGTGCGGTCTCACACTCACTCATTAGTGATCCGTTTCCTTAGCGACTAAAGATTGTGTTTTCTTCGTGTCCGCGGAATAATGGACATTTTTTTTCCCTCCCGCGTTCTCGCGTAGCTTTTTTTTCCTCTCATTTTAAAAGAAAATTTCTCAAAAAAGATGTACAGGTCATTTTGGGTGCATTATAGGGAGAAAATGGAAGAGGGAGGAAAAAAACAGGAGTGGGGAAATCCAGTGGTGCTGGGTGCGCGTGAGGCCTCTATAATAGCGAATGGATTATGGTTCTTAATGACCCCGCTGCTCTCAGAATAGGCCGCCTTTCAGAAAGGGAGCATGAAAAGGTTGTGCTATTCTCTACTAAAATAGAATACTTTTATGTTCAAATGGAATGACCTCTCTCTCCCTCTCCAGTTCCCCCTCTCTAACCATCTCTCCGTCGTTCTGTCTCCGTCTCTCTCTGTTTTTTCTACAGAAGGAGGAACCGACCCGTGGAGCTCTGACTGAGGAAGGTAAAGAGCAGCTGATGTTCGAGGTGCCTCTGAATGATTCGGGTTCAGCTGGCCTGGGCATCAGCCTGAAAGGCAATAAGTCTCGGGAGACCGGAGAAGATCTGGGAATCTTCATCAAGTCCATCATTCATGGTGGAGCTGCTTATAAGGTAGTGCACCAAGCTCAGGCCACACACACACACGAGTCAACCTAAACTGGTCCCAGTCCTGTTTTCTTTGTCTGTATTATGCACGTTATGTATAATGTGGGCGGCTCGGTGGGTAGCACTGTTGCCTCCCAGTCGGAGCCGTCCGGGTTCTTTCTGTCTGGAGTTTGCATGTTCTCCCCGTGTCTGCGTGGGTTTTTTCCGGGAGCTTCCTCCCACAGTCCAAAGACGTGCAAGTGAGGTTAACTGGGAATACAAAAATTGTCAAGGCACAAAGCATATATGAAGATCATTATCATGCACGGAGAGTCATGCACCAATTTCCATTATCCCGCATCTCTGTGCAGTAACCCACATTATATATATATATATATACAGTGTATCACAAAAGTGAGTACACCCCTCACATTTCTGCAGATATTTAAGTATATCTTTTCATGGGACAACACTGACAAAATGACACTTTGACACAATGAAAAGTAGTCTGTTTGCAGCTTATATAACAGTGTAAATTTATTCTTCCCTCAAAATAACTCAATATACAGCCATTAATGTCTAAACCACCGGCAACAAAAGTGAGTACACCCCTAAGAGACTACACCCCTAAATGTCCAAATTGAGCACTGCCTGTCATTTTCCCTCCAAAATGTCATGTGATTTGTTAGTGTTACTAGGTCTCAGGTGTGCATAGGGAGCAGGTGTGTTCAATTTAGTAGTACAGCTCTCACACTCTCTCATACTGGTCACTGAAAGTTCCAACATGGCACCTCATGGCAAAGAACTCTCTGAGGATCTTAAAAGACGAATTGTTGCGCTACATGAAGATGGCCAAGGCTACAAGAAGATTGCCAACACCCTGAAACTGAGCTGCAGCACAGTGGCCAAGATCATCCAGCATTTTAAAAGAGCAGGGTCCACTCAGAACAGACCTCGCGTTGGTCGTCCAAAGAAGCTGAGTGCACGTGCTCAGCATCACATCCAACTGCTGTCTTTGAAAGATAGGCGCAGGAGTGCTGTCAGCATTGCTGCAGAGATTGAAAAGGTGGGGGGTCAGCCTGTCAGTGCTCAGACCATACGCCGCACACTACATCAAATTGGTCTGCATGGCTGTCACCCCAGAAGGAAGCCTCTCCTGAAGTCTCTACACAAGAAAGCCCGCAAACAGTTTGCTGAAGACATGTCAACAAAGGACATGGATTACTGGAACCATGTCCTATGGTCTGATGAGACCAAGATTAATTTGTTTGGTTCAGATGGTCTCAAGCATGTGTGGCGGCAATCAGGTGAGGAGTACAAAGATAAGTGTGTCATGCCTACAGTCAAGCATGGTGGTGGGAATGCCATGGTCTGGGGCTGCATGAGTGCAGCAGGTGTTGGGGAGTTACATTTCATTGAGGGACACATGAACTCCAATATGTACTGTGAAATACTGAAGCAGAGCATGATCCCCTCCCTCCGGAAACTGGGTCGCAGGGCAGTGTTCCAGCATGATAATGACCCCAAACACACCTCTAAGACGACCACTGCTTTATTGAAGAGGCTGAGGGTAAAGGTGATGGACTGGCCAAGCATGTCTCCAGACCTAAACCCAATAGAACATCTTTGGGGCATCCTCAAGCGGAAGGTGGAGGAGCGCAAAGTCTCGAATATCCGCCAGCTCCGTGATGTCGTCATGGAGGAGTGGAAAAGCATTCCAGTGGCAACCTGTGAAGCTCTGGTAAACTCCATGCCCAGGAGAGTTAAGGCAGTTCTGGGAAATAATGGTGGCCACACAAAATATTGACACTTCAGGAACTTTCACTAAGGGGTATACTCACTTTTGTTGCCGGTGGTTTAGACATTAATGGCTGTATATTGAGTTATTTTGAGGGAAGAATAAATTTACACTGTTATATAAGCTGCACACAGACTACTTTTCATTGTGTCAAAGTGTCATTTTGTCAGTGTTGTCCCATGAAAAGATATACTTAAATATCTGCAGAAATGTGAGGGGTGTACTCACTTTTGTGATACACTGTATATATATATATATATATATATATATATATATATATATATATATATATATATATATATACACAGGGGTTGGACAAAATAACTGAAACACCTGTCATTTTAGTGTGGGAGGTTTCATGGCTAAATTGGACCAGTCTGGTGGCCAATCTTCATTAATTGCACATTGCACCAGTAAGAGCAGAGTGTGAAGGTTCAATTAGCAGGGTAAGAGCACAGTTTTGCTCAAAATATTGCAATGCACACAACATTATGGGTGACATACCAGAGTTCAAAAGAGGACAAATTGTTGGTGCACGTCTTGCTGGCGCATCTGTGACCAAGACAGCAAGTCTTCGTGATGTATCAAGAGCCACGGTATCCAGGGTAATGTCAGCATACCACCAAGAAGGACAAACCACATCCAACAGGATTAACTGTGGACGCAAGAGGAAGCTGTCTGAAAGGGATGTTCGGGTGCTAACCCGGATTGTATCCAAAAAACATAAAACCACGGCTGCCCAAATCACGGCAGAATTAAACGTGCACCTCAACTCTCCTGTTTCCACCAGAACTGTCCGTCGGGAGCTCCACAGGGTCGATATACACGGCCGGGCTGCTATAGCCAAACCTTTGGTCACTCGTGCCGATGCCAAACGTCGGTTTCAATGGTGCAAGGAGCGCAAATCTTGGGCTGTGGACAATGTGAAACATGTATTGTTCTCTGATGAGTCCACCTTTACTGTTTTCCCCACATCCGGGAGAGTTACGGTGTGGAGAAGCCCCAAAGAAGCGTACCACCCAGACTGTTGCATGCCCAGAGTGAAGCATGGGGGTGGATCAGTGATGGTTTGGGCTGCCATATCATGGCATTCCCTTGGCCCAATACTTGTGCTAGATGGGCGTGTCACTGCCAAGGACTACCGAACCATTCTGGAGGACCATGTGCATCCAATGGCGGTGCCGTGTATCAGGATGACAATGCACCAATACACACAGCAAGACTGGTGAAAGATTGGTTTGATGAACATGAAAGTGAAGTTGAACATCTCCCATGGCCTGCACAGTCACCAGATCTAAATATTATTGAGCCACTTTGGGGTGTTTTGGAGAAGCGAGTCAGGAAACGTTTTCCTCCACCAGCATCACGTAGTGACCTGGCCACTATCCTGCAAGAAGAATGGCTTAAAATCCCTCTGACCACTGTGCAGGACTTGTATATGTCATTTCCAAGACCAATTGACGCTGTATTGGCCGCAAAAGGAGGCCCTACCAGGGCTCTAGAGTGCGACCAAATTTCTCAATGGTGCGACTAAAAAAAATCTCAGGTCGCACCGGTGCGACCAGGCGTCCGAGGGATAAAAAAAACTACAGACACACATTAGGCCAATATCATGGTCTAAACCAATCAGAGATAGCGAAGGGCAGGACAATATTGTAGCGGTGATATGTGAGCGACATTCAGCTCAGCCAATCAGAATGCAGCACCAGGTTTATACACGTGCGTTCGGACGTTCTGCAGTAAGTTTAGTTTTGTATATGAGACTCGCCGGATGTTCCAGAATGGAAGTTCGGGTTCTGGAGCTCGGCGGTGTAAAGTGTTGTAACGCTCACTTAAGTCCTGACTAAACAGTTAAAGTGACTCGACCCTGTCGTGTGCCTTTATTCCCACACCTCCACCACCGCACAGCAAAAGACCCGCAGCATCCCCACCGGACAGCGGCTAGGTGAGCCGACCCTCTACAGTAGCAATGGGCTAATGCTAGCGGTAACGTGCTGCGATAGTGAAAGTAAAAACACGACAATATTTTCGTTAAGTAAAATATAAAAATAACTAAAAGACCAAAATATATTACAATACATGTAGTCAAAATACGCAGTGAGTGCACCGCAAGTGATTTTGGGAATCTGTGTAAAAGATACAGTAAAACCGATAATATAATGCACTGCATTTAACATTACACTCTAACACACACACAAACATATACATATAATTTTAAATATACACACACATATAAATAGATATACACACATACACATTTACTCTATTATTTTTATAATTTTTATAAGTGTGCTATAATTAGTCTATAATACTATAATTAACTGTAAAGAAGACCATGGCCGGCAATAGTGTATTTGTGACTGGTTCTAATACATTTTGAATTGAAAGGCTGAAAAAGCCCAATGCATCTATAAAACACATTACATGCCTCGATAAATGCACTGCCCAAGTGTCCCCTCTCCCCACTGCCCTTCATTGTCAGGCAGCAGCAAACAGATCATCAGATGAAACCATGTTGACCAGATTGTTAGTTATTTCCAAGTCAATATTGCCTGTATGGACAGTGATTTAAAAAAAAAAAAAAAAAAAAAAAAAAAAAAAAAAAAAAAAAGTGAACCTGTAAAACTGCGGTGTTAAATGCGATGCGGTCGAAAATTTGGGTGCACCTAACTTTTGTGCTGGTGCACCTAAGAAAAAAAGTTAGGTGCACCAGTGCAACCAGTGCAAAACGTTAGTCTAGAGCCCTGCCTACACCATACTAATAAATTATTGTGGTCTAAAACCAGGTGTTTCAGTTATTTTGTCCAACCCCTGTATATATATACACACCGATCAGCCATAACATTAAAACCACCTCCTTGTTTCTACACTCACTGTCCATTTTATCAGCTCCACTTACCATATAGAAGCACTTTGTAGTTCTACAATTACTGACTGTAGTCCATCTGTTTCTCTGCATGCTTTATTAGCCTCCATTCATGCTGTTCTTCAATGGTCAGGACCCCCACAGGACCACCACAGAGCAGGTATTATTTAGGTGGTGGATCATTCTCAGCACTGCAGTGACACTGACATGGTGGTGGTGTGTTAGTGTGTGTTGTGCTGGTATGAGTGGATCAGACACAGCAGCGCTGCTGGAGTTTTTAAACACCTCACTGTCACTGCTGGACCGAGAATAGTCCACCAACCAAAAGCGCCCCGTGTGCAGCGTCCTGTGACCACTGATGAAGGTCTAGAAGATGACCGACTCAAACAGCAGCGATAGATGAGCGATCGTCTCTGACTTTACATCTACAAGGTGGACCGACTAGGTAGGAGTGTCTAATAGAGTGGACAGTGAGTGGACACGATATTTAAAAACTCCAGCAGCGCTGCTGTGTCTGATCCACTCATACCAGCACAACACACACTAACACACCACCACCATGTCAGTGTCACTGCAGTGCTGAGAATGATCCACCACCTAAATAATACCTGCTCTGTGGTGGTCAGTGGACAGTGAGTGTAGAAACAAGGAGGTGGTCATAATGTTATGGCTGATCAGTGTAGATGTCCTGTAGTTAACTTTGTGGTCAGCAGGTGCTGAAATATGTCCACAATAAAATAAAATAAAACACTTTATGCAGCTGTTTAATTGCAGCTTCATGCAGCTTATTGATTGTTTTGGAGCGTGTGTTGAACCTCACGGTTATGATAATAGAAATGCATAAACGTGGAGCCCTTCGGTTAAACAGGACCTCTCAGTGAGGACAGTAAATCAGCCCACGACCCGCGGCAGCTGCATCTGATCCCTTCCGGTTCCCTTTGCCCTCTCTGACCCTCAATTTTGACCTTGTTAGGCCTGTGGTAGAGATATCAGCAGGGTGCTGAGTGGACACACGCCCGGGTTTGTGCTGGAGGGCAGCAGGCTGTGGAGAGACGGGGCGCACGCTGCTCATCAGCTGTTCACCATTATCACACCTTTTTTTTTTTTCCTCTTTTAAACTAATCTGTCCGTCTGCAGACACGCCGGAATCATCGTACCGTGCGTACAAACGTGAAAATAAGGGGATGTTCAGTCACTTCTGGGATTTTAATGATTTCTGTAACTGTTATTCCTCTTTTTGCTGTAAATATTTGGTACATGTGCTTATTAGAAAGGAAAATTAAATGAGAACATCTATTTTGAGTTCCATCATTAAGTTCTCTTTAATTTCAAAATGTGTTGCTTTAA
>NC_085999.1:4095000-4152500 GCF_030014385.1 Trichomycterus rosablanca
TAATAGTAATAATAATAATAATAATAATAATAAAACAATAATAATAATAATAATTATAATAATAATAATAACAATAACAATAACAAAACAATAATAATAACAGTAATAATAATAAAATAATAATAATAATAAAACAACAATAATAATAATAATAATAATAATAATAATAATACCAATAATAATACTACTACTAATAATAACAATAATAACAATAATAATAACAGTAATAATAATATTAATAATAATAATAAAATAATAATAATAATAACAATTATAGTAAAACACTAATAATAATAATAATAAAATAATAATAATAATAAAACAATAACAATAAAACAACAACAACAATAATAATAATAATAAAACTATTATTATTATTATTATTGTTATTATTATCATCATCAAATATGAGTTAAAATAGTTTTATTCCTTAATGACCATAATCAGATAAATTAATTGATTCAGCCCAGTTTGGACAGTGTTATATTGTTCTTTTCTTCTGTACCCCATGTTGCCAGTTCTTCTGTATTTAACCCTGCTTTATGCAGCCTTCAGGCATTGCTTTCAGTAGATGCTTCTGAATAGTGGAGCTGAGGGATCTTGCACTATTAATCAGTGGGGCACCTGCACAGACACGATTGGCTGTGTCTGAGGGTGGGAGGGCTGAAGGGATACCTCTGCTTGCTGAGACAGAGATGGAGGATAATGGATAATGGCGTGTCTGATCCACGACTGATCCATGTGGGATATTGATTTCTGTGTTAACCCACCTCGTGCAGGTGAAAAGAAGCGGTTGGGTACTGCATGTGTTGCAGTAGAGGAACACACAACTGGGGAAATTGATATGACTAAAGTGAGAGCAGAAGGGAAATGCACACGTAGATGAATAGACTAACAGTAGATTGATGATACTCAGTTATCGTTGATGCAGTGAGCAGTGGTATAATGTCCAAATTAAGTTTCCTAGTTGGAATTCCCATTCGTCTTAGTTGACCTTAGCATTAGTTATCAGTTGGTCGAACCCTCTGTTCTCTGTTCTGTTTTGTTTATACAGTAACCATTACGCTGTGGGATTTGCCTCTGTATGAATTATTTAGCCTTTATGTGTGTAGCTAGTTGATACGATTCCTGTAATAATTTAGTCGTTTAAAACTGTTGATCTTTTTGGTTTTGTGGTTTGTCCTTTCTGTATGAGGGCAGTGTGCTGATGTCCTGACGTCCTGCTGGGTCTGCGCTTCCTAATGAGCCATTTACTGCAAACTGGGTAACATTTTTAAACCCGGGTGGCATTTCATTGGTGTCCACCTCCAACAAGTCTGTGATCTGGTACACACCACGACTATCTGACCAGATCATACACCTTTCTTCATTTAGAAATGCACTGCCCCTCATCTGAGACATGCTTTGTTATTAACACACAGAGAGAGATCAGGGTTGGCAAAAACATTCAAAACAAATGGACGTCCGGCATCGGAGGAGGTTGCAGAGGGACATGATAGGACGGTTCAGCTTTGTGAAAATTAGAGGCTCAGTCATGTGGTGTAAGAGGAGGATAGATCTGCTCAGCCTGAGGCTGCAGTAATGAGCTCCACTATCTCCAGCCAGCCAGAGCTCAGCGCTGTTCACCTCATTTAGCCGTGACGTCTCCATCAGAACACACACTTAATAACCAGGGTCATGGGTTGGGTTGGAGGGAAAGGTGTGTTTGTTTTGTGTGTGTGTGTGTGTGTGTGTGTGTGTGTGTTTGCATGTGGAAATTTTCGTGTACACGTTTGGATTGTTTTTATACAGTGCTGTAAAGAAGTATTTGCTCCCCTTTTGGTCTCAGTTCATGCAGATTTGTCACACAATATTTTTATAATTTAACATTTATTAATGTTAAGTAAATACATCCATATCACTGTTTTAAGGGTAAATATATATATATATATATATATATATATACATTATTTAAATAAATAAACAAATAAATTAAAAAGTAAATAAATATTGCTATACAAAATAAATAAATAAATAAAATAAAAAATCGAAAATAAAATAAATAATAATAATAATAAATAAATAAATACATATAGAAATAAATAAATAAATATTGCCTATACAAAATAAAATAAATTAATAAAATAAAAAATGGAAAATATTGGAAAAAATAGAAAATAAAATAAATAATATAAATGATAATAATAATAATAATAATAATAATAATAAATGAAATAGAAAATGCAAAAAATGGAAGCAATAGAAAATAAAATAAATAATAATAATAATAATAATAATTGTTAATTATTTTAAGTGTCCATATTATATTTATATATTTATGATATATAATATTTATGGTGCAGAACAATTTGACTGTTAACCTGAGCATACCATGTTCTAGTCTGAGTGTTTTCACCATACGGTATTCACGGAGTTCTTCCTCTCCTGATCTATGTCTATAGAAGAGATAATAATAATAATAATAATAATATTAATATTAATAAGTATTACCGTTATAAGAGTTGTATTGATTAAAATGTTATATTAGAAAGAGTTAACACTGGTATTTATACTATATTGGCTCTGTATTACTTGAGAATCGGACCTGAAGAGAAAAATGGGAGCTTTGAATCGTTTTGCTTTTGTATCGTGACAAATGGAGTCATATTTCTTTAAGAGGTCTGATGAGTTAGACATGTGCATGTGGCTGTGCAAGTCATTAATGATCAGTGTAATCTGCCTTACATCTGTCCAGCTGTTTCTTTAGTCTTCTGGTCACTCACTCACTCACTCATTCATGTAAAGAAAAGGCAGCAGGATCATTGGGCCGTTGTGTGGAACATAATGAATATGAATCCTAATAACCTGTAGGGTATTTTACATGCCATGTAATATGCATGTCGTATATTACTCTTATATAGTGCTGTAGAAGCAGAACTCACCCCGGAGACACCGATATCCTCGACAGAGCTTGGTTAGTTCATGCAGGCTGCACAAAACTTTTAATTATTAAAGGTTAGTCAGATGAGACACTATAAAGTCAGTGATATAGAAAATACATTAAAGGCTGTATGGAAGGGATCTGAGTCAGCAGTACTTCTGTTTTTATACTGTTGATGATCTCGTGTGTGCAGGATGGCCGTCTGAGGGTCAACGATCAGC
Source organism: Trichomycterus rosablanca (assembly GCF_030014385.1). Taxonomy (NCBI): domain Eukaryota; kingdom Metazoa; phylum Chordata; class Actinopteri; order Siluriformes; family Trichomycteridae; genus Trichomycterus; species Trichomycterus rosablanca. The sequence continues at coordinate 4,098,142 of NC_085999.1, forward strand.
TGATTGCCGTAAACGGAGAGTCACTCCTGGAAAAGTCCAACCACGAGGCCATGGAGACACTGCGCAGGTCCATGTCCATGGAGGGCAACGTGAGAGGAATGATCCAGCTTGTCGTGCTCCGAGCCCTTCCATCCAGCCAGGTAGTTCCGCTTTATGCCTCACTTTCTTAATCGCTTATCCAATTAGGGTCCTAGCTTTTCAGTGGGCGCAAGGCACACAGTAACACCCTGTACGGGTCGCCGGGCCATCGCAGGGCAGACATACACACGTACACACACACACACACACACATTCACCTATAGGGCAATTCAGTGTCTCCAATTAACCTGACTGCATGTTTTTGGACTGTGGGAGGAAACTAGAGCTCCTGGAGGAAAACCCACACAGACACAGAGAGAACATGCAAACTCCACACTGAAAGGACCCAAACCTCTCGGCCTGGGGATCAAACCCAGGACCTTCTTGCTGTGAGGTGACAGTGCTACCCACCGAGCCACCGTGCCGCCCCACTCTTTCATGTTTACTCATATATCTTACCTGCTGCATGCATCTGAATGAAGTTGACTCAACCCCCCCCAACTAATGTTACAGGTTCTAGAACTTTCTACCTTTATATAGTATGTTGACTCTTCCCACGGACTCTCTTATAAGTTTGACACCTTATAGTATAACAGTATAGTGTACTCACAGCTTCTAGAGCTTTCCTTCACCATATGTTGTGCACATTTACTGCATCCGAAGCTTTTATCCTAAGCGACTTTATATTATGACAGAATACAATCTTGAGGATTAAGGGCATTGCTCAAGGTCCCTAGGAAGCCAATCTATCACGGGGCCTTGGCAATCACCGAACACCCCAATCGTAGTGAACAGTAGATGTGGTGGTAGTTCGCTAGCATTATTTACCATTTAACTATTGTTACACACTGTAAAAGTTTATTCTCTTGTAATTAAAAGCTTTGCATTTGTAACAGATGTCCACAGATGTTTACTGCATCTATTTCCATCCCAGTAGTCTAAGTCTAAGAATCTAAGTAAATGTTCCTGAGTTTCTAAGAGACTCTCGGCTTCCTGAAAACGCTCCACTTCTGAATTGCACCTTTTTTCTTCCTCTGCTGTGAATCAGCCGCCGGTAAAAGGAGCAGTTCAGTCACGTGATTGTGTCGATTATTCCGGGTCTGAATTGGCGTTTTCTCCGTACGCCGAGCTTCTCCTTGACTGATGTCAGTGATACACCTTCAGAAAGGCGGTATCGCTGCACGGGCTCTCGGTGGCATTGATGGCATTGATGGCATTTCTGTGTGCCATTCAGCCACCATTGTGAGTGTGTTCTCAGCTGAAGCGCACACTCCGACACTCCGAGTGTGTGTGGTGTTGAATAAGGGAGAGGACAGCAGAGCATCAATGGCGGTGGGTGGTGGAGGGATGAGAGATGAATAGGTGGAGGTGTAACACAGCAGCAGCGGGTCCTGACTTACATTTATAACCTCTTGTTTTCATCGTTCTTGTGTTTCTCTCTGGATTAAACCTCACTGCTGAGATCTCTGTGAGCTTCTGCTGCTGTTTCACCCACACATGAATGAATACTAACCAGCAGTGATGTTTCATCCACAGTTTAACCCCCTACGTTCAGACCGGCAGCGATTTTTTGCCTCTTGACCTCTTATTGCCCTGTGTTTTCACCGGAAGCGTCGTCATCGCTTGTAGGCGTCTGGTTGCCTTGGTTTAACTGATGCCAAGCAACAACAACAACAAAAAAAAGCAAATGCCATGGCAGTACAGCATACTTTACTAGCTAGGATCAACAGCAGTCAACATGACAAGTAAACTGTGTTTGTTCTAAGCGATTGCTGCCGTCTATTTGTGTAAGTCTGAGACTGAAACATTGTGATGTGGGAACTATTATTTAGGAAGTGTACTGTTTTATGTACATTGTGCTCATTGACAGTGGTAGCCAAGTGGGTAGAGCTTTGGACTATCAACTGAATGATTGAGAGCTCCAGGGGCGTCGTACATCGGCTGATCCTGCACTCTGACCCCGGCTTCCAAACAAGCTGGGATATGCGAAGAAAGAACTTGTACTGTACATCTATATATGTATTTATGACAAATAAAGCCATTCTGTTATATTCATTCAATTAAGAAGGCATCAGTGAAGTGACGTACTAATGTTGGTTGAGAAAGCCTAGCATGCAAACCACATTCCAGGTTAGGTCCCGGAGTTCTGTCACATTGTGTCTTCAAGGACCTTGCTCTAACCCTAACCCTTAACTAATTTATTTTATATTATTATAATTTTTTAATGCCAGTTAGCTGTAGGTATAGCTGCAACTCTTAAACCTAATAATTAGCAGGAGTGTCTATATAGTTTTGGCCACTTGCGGTGCATCCTTGTATGTAAACAGAGGAGAAATCACAGCTAGATTTTTTTTGTCTTAAAGTGGACAGGGCAGTAGCTCAGTGAGGTTCTTGACTAGTGCTGGACTGGTGTTTCAAAGGTCATTGGTTCAGTCCCGGCAAGTGTTGCTTGCATTATGCTTTCCTTTTTTTTCCCTCTTTTTATCCAATTTTTTCCCCAATTTTCTCCCCTAATCTAGTCGTATCCAATTACCCTGATTGCGTTACGCTTCACCTGTACCGATACAACCCTCCACTGCTGACTGAGGAGCTTTGTAACTGACACACGCCCCCTCCGACACGTGGGCAGCAGCGGCATGCATTTTGTCACCCACACGAGGCGAGTTCATATGCGGATCAGCCTTGTGGACGGAGAGCCACACCCTGATCAACACGTTATCAGCAGAGGTCGTAATTGCACCAGTTATGAGGAACCCTGGTCTGGCTCATCCCACCCTGTGAACAACAGCCAATCTTTGTTCATGTGGCCGCCCAGCCCAGCCGGATGGCAGATACGATGTATTCGAAATCCCAGCTCTGGTGTGCTAGCGTGTTTTACCGCTGCGCCATCTGAGCGGCCTTGCATTACACCTTGTGATAATTGTAAGTCGCTTTGGCTAAAGGCTTCTAAAACTGCCATGAATATAATAAAATGAAATTAAAAGCCTGGCATTTAGTGTCGTTGTACAGCTTTGATCTGGACGTATCACTGATGTCGGTGCCGTAGACAATAATATCATGCAATTCCTCATGTGTGTAACCACACTTCACGTCAGCGTGCATGTGTGTAACCCCTGTATGTCAGAGCGTAGAATAAAAAAGCTCTTTTACTTGCTAGAATGAGCTGATCTCAACTCGGCCTTCAGGCTACATGCTCTCTTAAAGCCTACAAGCAGGAGAGAAAAGTGCTGTGGGCAGAAGTTCCACCACCAATCCACTTCTACCCCGTCAGTCTTTCTGAGCTGGTGAATTGTACTTCCTTCTCCCCCCTGCATCTGTCCTCCTGAGTGTGCCCATATGCTCGTCGCGGGACGCTGCTCCAAAACGCTCATGCAAACATCTACACTCCTGTCGTTCGCTGCCCCGAGGCCTCCAACTGCTCCTAATCACCGTGTAATTAAGCTGGACAGTGGAGCGGCCCCTGCGGTCAGTGGAGTGACGCTTACCTCCGTGCCGAGCTGGCAAAGTCCCTCTCAAATAAATGTTCAATTTCATTATGGTTTATGGGCTGTGGAAGGGTAGTCGTGGCCCGGGGTGGGGGTGTAGCAGGAGGACGGGGAGGCGAGAACCAGTGCCGTCCGACCCCCTGTGAGTGAAACGGCTGTGGGATCTGAGGGGTGCGGCTGGGTGATGAATGCATGGGTGCATGGTGGGGTGGGTTGCGGAAATGGATGCGGAATGATGCAGGGAATGTTAGAAAGAACTGAGTTGTCATTGTGTCAGATGAGAGTAGATGATGTCTAATATAATACAAGCTCACCATCACCAAAAGTATGTGGACACCCCTGTTCCTTACTGTGTGTGTGGTTTAGCCACACTTATTTCTATAAGTTGTATAAAAGCAATTCTACTGTATGAATAAATGATATACTTGTATTATTAGTTGCTTTGTTGCCCCCACTGTGTGTAAAGCAAAGTCCATAAATACAAGGTTTGACAATTTTGCTTTAATAGAACAGAGACCTGTACAGTGCACTGACCCTGTCTCTATCGAACACTTTTGGGATGAATCAGAACGTCAGTTGTGAGCCAGGCCTTTCTGTCCAACATCTGTGCTTGACCTCACATAAATCACATACCGGGAGTCACACTATACCCTCTGTGATACATCCACCGCTCGTGCAGGCACCGCAGTGGCAATGAGGAGCTACTCTATTAACCGACCCTCCCTCAGGCACAGCTACTTATCTTTTAGATGCCCTCTGAAGTTGGTAGCACCACCTGGGTTCAAACTAGACCAGGGAACTTCTCGCACTGGTGAGCCAGCTTATCGGAAAGCTGCACCTCCTGAGCTCTACCCCTTCTCAAATTAGTACGACTCTGATTGTCAGAACATTCATCGCTCTGCGTGGTGTCTGTCCATGAGTGCTTTTACATGTAAATCAGGGCGGCACGGTGGCTAAGTGGGTAGCACTGTCGCCTCACGGCAAGAAGGTCCTGGGTTCGATCCCCCGGTGGGGCGGTCCGGGTCCTTTCTGTGTGGAGTTTGCATGTTCTCCCCGTGTCTGCGTGGGTTTACTCCGGGTGCTCCGGTTTCCTCCCACAGTCCAAAGACGTGCAAGTGAGGTGAACTGGAGACACTAAATTGTCCATGAGTGTGTTCGATATAACCTCGTGAGCTGATGAATCTTGTGTAATGAGTAACTACCGTTCCTGTCATGAATGTAACAAAAAAGCGTAAAAACATGATGTTAAAATCCTAATAAAACAAAACAAAACATGTAAATCAGAACAAGGGATTCTGGGAAATGTAGTCAGTCATTAAAACAGCAGTCACTATAAATCTAATACAAATATGAAGGGTTCTTCCTAAGACAACAAAGAGGGTCAATAGCAATTCATTCACTCTTTCATTCTCATTTTATAATGACCTCTTAGTAATGAAAACAGGCATCGGTGTGCAAACTGTGAAGTAGAAAAATGGTTGAATTAAGGACTAAAATGCCAGGAGGACACGGACACCCCCAGGGTTTGACTGGACATGGCAGGATGCTTTTGTTTTACATGGCAGGAGGAGATTTGTCTTTTGTTGTATTGATTAAGAGAGAACTGGTGATTGTAAAAACTGAGCTTATAGATCCACACACGCTGAAAATCTAAATGTATTTTTTTTCCCCAAAGATTAGACAATGAAATTATGCTGATTATATATTTGTTTTGTAAAACATTGTATTACATTTTTCCATTATAGAGTTTGTGTAAGCTCTGCTACATCAGACACTGAGATGCTCTTGAATTGGGGAGAAATATAGACACGTTGCATTGACTCCTTTCTATGTGAACTTAAAGTACCTGCTCTGCCTAAAAGAGCTGGAGAGCAGACAGCTTTGTATAACACACACACACACACACACACACACACACACACACACACACACACCCATGCAACATACTGGAAGGAGGAGACCCTTTTTTTTCTTTGCAGACAACAGACGAGCATTAACTCCACCCTCAATTATCATGTATTTGTCTGCACTTAGCTTTGCTAATGATCTGCAGTTAACCAAACGTGGACAGTGTGTGTCACGGCTGTTACAGTTAATACGTTAGATTGTGTGTGAAGTGCATTGTGGGTTTCTTTCCGTTACTTGAAGTCTGTCGATCATCTTGATGTTAACATATTTCATCATGCACACAGACCCCAAGGCTGGATAATGAACAGACTTTCCATTGTCTCTGTCTGTCTTTCTGTCCGATCACAAGAATAAACAGCTAATTATCTTTTAAATAGTCACACCAGTCTATAAATAATTAATAAATAAAGCTTAGGCATCAAGTCACCATATGGCTCGGCACTACACATATACACCGATCATCCATAACATTAAAACCACCTCCTTGTTTCTACACTCACTGTCCATTTTATCAGCTCCACTTACCATATAGAAGCACTTTGTAGTTCTACAATTACTGACTGTAGTCCATCTGTTTCTCTACAGGCTTTGTTAGCCCCCTTTCTCCCTGTTCTTCAATGGTCAGGACCCCCACAGGACCACCACAGAGCAGGTATTATTTAGGTGGTGGATTATTCTCAGCACTGCAGTGACACTGACATGGTGGTGGTGTGTTAGTGTGTGTTGTGCTGGTATGAGTGGATCTGACACAGCAATGCTGCTGGAGTTTTTAAACACCTCACTGTCACTGCTGGACTGAGAATAGTCCAAAACCCAAAAATATTCAGCCAACAGCGCCCCGTGGGCAGCATCCTGTGACCACTGATGAAGGTCTAGAAGATGACCGACTCAAACAGCAGCAATAGATGAGCGATCGTCTCTGACTTTACATCTACAAGGTGGACCAACTAGGTAGGAGTGTCTAATAGAGTGGACAGTGAGTGGACACGGTATTTAAAAACTCCAGCAGCGCTGCTGTGCCTGATCCACTCATACCAGCACAACACACACTAACACACCACCACCATGTCAGTGTCACTGCAGTGCTGAGGATGATCCACCACCTAAATAATACCTGCTCTGTGGGGGTCCTGACCATTGAAGAACAGCATGAAAGGGGGTAACAAAGCATGCAGAGAAACAGATGGACTACAGTCAGTAATTGTAGAACTACAAAGTGCTTCTATATGGTAAGTGGAGCTGATAAAATGGACAGTGAGTGTAGAAACGAGGAGGTGGTTTTAATGTTATGGCTGAATATTTGTTTCTTTGTGCCTCTACAATTTAAACATGATCTATATATATTTACTGTTTGGTTCTCTCTCTCGTTCAGGAGTTCTCAGACACACGGAGAATCCTCAATCGATCCTTTGATAGCTGTGTTGGACAGGCTGGACTCCTTAGCCAATCAGAGAGCTCGGTGCAGCCTGCCATGATGATGAACAGCGTTCTGGAGCGCTCTGTGGGTAAGTGATTAAGTCTGTGTTCTCACACGAGAGAAAAAAATCTTATTATTTAATTGGTCCAATTTATTCACACCTCCTAAATATTAATTAGTATGAATTCATAGCAGGACTGTCATTCAGAAACCTTTCCCAAAGGCCAGTTTAAATGTCAGAAGAAATGCAGAACTTGGTGAAAGGAACACAAACCATGGACTCCTTAGCAGTGAAAAGCAGCACTTGTAACACCTCTCCTGTGATTCATTGTCTTTAATTTACTCAAAAGAGCTTACCTTTCCCTCGGCTTTCCCACAATAGTTGAGTCTTCCGTAAAAGTAATGAAGTATGAAGAATATGTAGATGCAATATTGTGTATGTAGAGGTTATTATGAGGGGAAAGATCTAAGGTAAGCAGCAGCACAAATTACATTATAGAGCAGTTGAGTGATCACTGTGGAGCTTAAACTGTTGTTGCTTGACAATATTTATAATTGATCAGACTTTCATCACAGCGATACCTTGAAACTCGACGTTAGTTTTGGGAGTGGTGTTGAGTTTTAAAGATGTTGAGTTTCAAGGTATTTTTCTCCCATAAGGATGTGTGGGAAACCTGTTAATGCGTCCATGGTCCCGTGGAGCTGCATATATTTTAGTCTAATGTAAAACAATGGGGTTGTTTTTAAGACTTATACACTGAAAATAACACATATAATATAATAAACACTGAAATACAATTAAAAACAGTTAAAAATCAATAAAAAAATACAATAAAACCTGCACTTTAGCTTTACTTTTTTATTATTTCTTTATGCTTCTTAATGGTGGAGACGCTTGATCTCTGAATACCGTATTCCGTTCAGTACCGGCGCATTCACATTCACAGCTCTGCTGTGCCGTTATTTCCTATGAAGAGTAGCGGTGCACAAACTTTAACGTGACTTATTGTACTAAAACAACTAGTGAGGAATTTAATTAAAGGAGACACTTATGAACAGTAATAATTGAGAGAAGTTTAGTGCTCCTGTCTCCTTCTTTTAGTAAATTAAACCACATTAAGCTGTTATTTAACCAGACGTGTTTTAGACTTTTAGACTTGATTCTGATTCTCACAATTTCTCAGAACCTCGAGCTGTAACACAAGTTTAAAAGTGAAACTGAGAAAAATCCAGATGAACACAGATACATGTGGAGCTTTCAGGGTGAATTTGATGGTTATTCCACACAAATGCAGATTCATCTCATATTCACACTGAGCAAAGCGGCGGTCACACGCACGTCCAGTTTAAGGGTACAGATTTCTGAACGAAGGGCGTCGAGTTTCAAAGATTTCGAGTTTAGGGGACGTCGAGTTACAAGGTACCGCTGTACGTAACGACTGGATTACTTACTTTTATTCTTCCGAATACGTGTGACACTAAATGTGATACCGTGTCAGCACCAGTACAGTAAGTGTGTCATACAGGCTGGTTCACCGTCTCTCTTGTCTCCAGTGCTGCAGTCGCCCCTGCTGCAGGGAATTTGGGGCACATTTGCGATTCCTTTTATGTAAACTGGTGGCGTGTGGAGCCTGCTGTGCTATTATCCTGCTAGCTAAATATGAAAGAGGATAAATCCTCGGCTCGAACACAATTCAGATTCAGCTTTATATTCCTGATAGTCTTGAGAGTGAGTTTGCATCTCTGTGCACATACGATTCACCCTTCTTTTCTGCACACGAAACTGTAAGTTTTCCCGTGCTCCCAATTTTCACTACATATTTCTGTTGATTTAACATAAATAAATATAAATCCTTGATTTACAAACATTCTCCTTTTCCTCCTTTGCTCACGAGCCAGTTGGGAGTTACTGAAGGTACGAAAATGAAAAGCATGTTTTTATTCCGTGTTGTGTTTACTTTGTGTGCTCGCTTTGGGTGTTTCTTTCACTCCTGACCCAGCAATCATTATGCTAATGATATGATTTTTATCTAGGCCATGTTTGCTAACAAGCCGCAATAACGTGGCCTATTTAACTCGGAGAACAACAATTTAAAATGCATACTGTTCTCTTCAAAAGAACGCCAAGGCTCCGTTTTCCTGAAGGAGTTAAAGATGTAGGTTAATAAAGTCTAATGAAATGTTTTCATTAACAGACGACTGAGCAAGTTTAAAAGAAACGTGTGTTCAACTTTATATATCCTTACTTTTCTACAGTATTTCTTAATATACACCGATCAGCCATAACATTAAAACCACCTCCTTGTTTCTACACTCACTGTCCAATTTATCAGTTCCACTTACCATATAGAAGCACTTTGTACTTCTACAATTACTGACTGTAGTCCATCTGTTTCTCTGCTTGCTTAGTTAGCCCCATTTCACCCTGTTTATTAATAGTCAGGACCCTCACAGGACCACCACAGAGCAGGTATTATTTAGGTGGTGGATCATTCTCAGCACTGCAGTGACACTGACATGGTGGTGGTGTGTTAGTGTGTGTTGTGCTGGTATGAGTGGATCAGACACAGCAGCGCTGCGGGAGTTTTTGTATACCGTGTCCACTCACTGTCCACTCTATTAGACACTGGTTTTAATGTTATGGCTGATAGTGATATTGTATCTTATCTTATCTTGAAAGTATTTGGACACCTGACCATAAGCTTGTTTAAGGTTCTATCAGAAAACTTTGTCCAATAGTATTGAGGAGATTTCGGAGTCTCTCTACAAGGATTTTTGCCTATTCAGTGAAAAGAAAATTTGACTTTGGGAACTGATATTATACAATAAAGAAAAAAAAGTCATTTTCAGTATCTTGTATAAAAATACCAGCCCTAGTTGTGGTGTATAAATAGTCAAGCTGACACACTTTGGAGTTTTGCAAGTATTTCTGGAAGCAACATCAGGACGTGATGTGTAAACTGTTCAAGAAATGTGACGACAGAAAAAAAAAATGCAAAAAAATAAGTTAACAACATTTAAACATGACTTACAGGTTATTCTCCAGTGTACAGGGGGATAAAATCAATAGCTAGCAGGATAATCTGGTACCATACTAGAATATTTTGCCTGTGAGAGAAATAAAAAGGTTTTACAGCTAAGAAACCAGATGTGGAACACTTCATGTCATGAGAACTAGTGTCAGAAATGACAATATCGCCCAGATTTTAGGCTCATGGTTCTTAAACACGTGGCTGTCGGAAGTGTTGTTGATGTACAGTGATACATGCTGACAGCTCTGTCACGGTCTGATGGGAAAATCGATGAGGAAAAAAATTTTATAAAGCAAACAGTGATTTATCATGTTGTATGTTAGAAAAAGTGCAAATAAATGCTGAAGTTTGTTCATAAACTGCGTAATAACTACTGCAGACATAATAAACATGATAGAGAACTCAGTGCTAATAATAATACGAGTGCATTTTTTACCATCAGCAATTTTTAATGCCATCAGCAAAAAAAAAATCAGTTTTTGTTTGAGCATGTAGCCACTGATGCAGCGCTGCTTTCACATCATCATCACATGAAAATTTTCTTCCTTTTAAAGCTTCTTTGAGCGTCCAAGAAATGGAAATCAGATGGCGCTAATTCCGGACTATAAGCGTCTCTCAGACACGAACGATTACTCCTCCTCCCACCCTCACCGCTTATAACCAAAATATAAAAGTGAGGAAACTTTTTGAAGATCCCTCGTATAAACACTTCAGAGCTCTGACCCAAACTGAAGTGCAGTGGATAAAAGTGCAATCTCAGTTTGTCCAAATTAAACATATAATTAATTCTAATTCTTGAATAAAATTTAATTTTTCATTCGAATTTTTTTTGTAAACTGACAAACTTATAGTGCAGCATTTCTGAACTTCATTTTTTTTCCACGTAGTCAGATCCAACACTGATGCAAAACGGCATTTTATCTTGCACATGATAGTAATAATCATGCAATAAATCTAACATTTAAAAACCACACTTCACAGAAGATCGATTGCCCTTAAAACACAATAAACCCCTGTTATGTAGTACAGGAATTGTAAATATTACTTTAATACTTTGTAGTTTTGCAGTACACCAGGGAGCGACATCAAGATGTGATGTACAGGTATAAACTTTTAAAAGAAGTGATCAACCAAATTAAAATGAAAACAGAAAAGAAGAAGGTCCTGGGTTCAATTCCCAGGTGGGGCCGTCCGGGTCCTTTCTGTGTGGAGTTTGCATGTTCTCCACGTGTCTGCGTGGGTTTTCTCCGGGAGCTCTGGTTTCCTCCTACAGTCCAAAGACATGCAAGTGAGGTGAATCAGAGATACAAAATTGTCCATGACTGTGTTTAATATTAAACTTGAACTGATGAATCTTGTGTAACGAGTAACTACCGTTCCTGTCATGAATGTAACCAGAGTGTAAAACATGACGTTAAAATCCTAATAAACAAACTTATGTTATTCTCCAGAGTACACGGATATAAAAAGTATTTACTGTACTTTTACACATCACAATAATTACCATCAAATATATCAAAAATGTTGATCTAAAACACAAACCCTTGTTATGTAATGCAAAACTTAAAAATAGTATGTTTATTATTATTATTATTATTATTATTATTATTATTATTATATTTATTTATTTTTTTACTTACTGTTATTTAATACATTGCATGTTAATGGAAATGTTACTGGGAGTAAACTGGTGAACTTACTTGAACTTAATACTTTGTGTTTAAATTACTGACAATAGTTTTAATGTCTTCAACACTACATATCATGTGTTATTAATAGAGACAAATTATTTTTAAGTTAATAGCAGTATAAAGATTGTGTCTGTGTCTCTCTCTCTCTCTCTCTCTGTGTGTGTGTGTGTGTGTGTGTGTGTGTGTGTGTGTGTGTGTGTATCCAGTAAATCTCAATTATCTTAAATATAAAAGAATTTGGACTTGTATTTAGAGTGCAGTGGTATTACGTTATAAATGTACACTTGTACCAAATTCTGGTAAAATAAAAATGTTACATTTCCACTTCCTAATTTTTGTGAATAATCTACATACCAGAATGTTAAAAATAAAAGAAATAAAAGCTAAAATATCTGGTATAAAGAGTGAATATGTTCTGAGAGGTTTAATGGTACCATGCGGGTTAAATCTGCCCTGCTCAGCCCTGGGGTTTGGTTCATCCCGACCTGTTTTCCTTTGGTAGTCGGGAGGTTACACCGAGCTCAGTAACTGAATTTCTTTATCAGGATGGTTCTGAGAGGAAGCTATTTTCCTGAGCTATTGTTTGGTGAAGGTCTGCTCGCAGTACTTTAGGATTAATAACCGTGTTTCAGCTGAATGAACCATTGATCCATCATCTTCAGAGGGAAACGTCTCATTCCGTACCCTCGGTTCCACGTCTGGGCTGATAAATAACTCTGTTTGTGAGCGCGTGCGGTCGCCTGTGTTCAGAATTCAGAGTAGATGTGAGAGACCCTCGGATTCACTCACTTCAGCATCAGTTCATCTTTAGTGAAAGTTCTGTGTGTGTGTGTGTGTGTGTGTGTGTGTGTGTGTGTGTGTGTGTGTGTGTGTGTGTGTGTGTGTGTGTGTGTGTGTGTGTGTGTGTGTGTGTGTGGCGCTGATGAATCACTCTCACCCTCTGTCACACTAACAGATGAGATGTGTACTAATACTAATAAACAGTCATCGCCGAGCGCCGTCGTGACTAATGATTGCCGGTCGGCTTATGCAGGACTGGCTGATCCATCCCTTTGCCAGACGTGTGTCTGAGCCTCACGGTGCCAAAAATTACAGCCACTTAATCATATACACACAAAGCAACACACTTTCACTACACACTTCATACAACAGAATAGAAGCCTCAGTCTGATCATGCCCGTCATGCCATGTTTGAATTTGCACTGGGCTTGTAATGCTTGTATGTCTTTGTAGTTGCATAATTCAGCCGCGCTTTATGATTAAGGCCCTTCCTAATTCACGGACCGTGAAATGAGCCTTTTTTTCATGTAATGTGCAATTTACTATGAAATTTAAACTTCAATGTTTGTCATTCGTGTAGCGTCCAAGTGCATGACATGATGTTTACTGGTTAATCTGCACTATGAGGTGTCCTAGCTATTCTACGGCAATTCAGTTAGCAATCGCTTAGTCAAAATGTCCGAGATGTCGAAGTCTAAAGCAGATAAAACGCGACTCGAGTACTGAGTTTGGAAAACTACCAACCAATTCTGTGGACAGAGAGACACGGACTAGAATTTTTGTCTTTTAGATGTAACATGACCGTTGCTAGATGTTCTAGGTTTACATTTAACTGGCATCAAAACCTTATGGGGATGTAAAGCTTGTATGACTGTGGGCAGTGTTCCATGTTCCAGCAGCTTCTAATAATTATGACATATATATTTATGCCTACCAGACATTTTGGGTGGCACAGTGGCTTGGTGGGTAGCACTGTCGCCTCACTGCGAGAGGGTCCAGGGTTTGACTCCTAGGTGGAGCCGTCCTTGTCCTTTCTGTGTGGAGTTTGCATGTTCTCCCCGTGTCTGTATGTTCTTTTTGGGAGCTCCGGTTTCCTCCCACAGTCCAAAGACGTGCAAGTGAGGTGAATTGGAGATTGTCCATGACTGTGTTTGATATTAAACTGAACTGATAAATCATGTGTAACCTGGAGCTACCTGTCCTGTCATGAATGTAACCAAAGTGTGTAAAACATGACGTTAAAATCCGGGAGTATAAGAGAATTTAAGTATCTCTATAATCCGGCCCGTCTCTGTTTAATTCGGTTCATGATTGAATGTTCGAGTGGACGGACTCTCTCGTATCTCTCAGCCGTTTGCCTAAAACTAAAAACCATTTCCCACATCAGTTCTCCTTAACGCCGACACTTCGCTAAGCGTCTGAGAATTCGGGGCATTTCTCGTCATGTTCGTGTCATTGAACTTCAGACAAAAGCTCCCCGCCTGGAGACCAGTTCTGCGCCGCTCGTTTTTACCAGCTTTAATCGGCCGCTTCTCATCTCTAGTTAGCACCGCGCGAGACCTCGGCCTCGGCCTCAAATTACTTCAAATCCGTCAGATCATGCTGCGATCATGATTGAAATTAAGACACAGACACGCTGTCTGACAGACTCACCGAGCGGGTTTTCCTCGATGGTGTGGCGGTGCTGCCGAGAATCTGCATCATTTCACCATAATCAGACTCAAGCTGATTTACTGTTTGTGATTTCCTCATTATAATATTTAATACTTAATTAATAATTATAAATATTAATAATTTATCATTATTAATTATTTCAACATAACTTTGTCTACTGTGTAAATGCACTAAACACACACACACACACACACACACACACACACACACTGGACGGCACGGTAGCTCAGTGGGTAGCACTGTCGCCTCACCGCAAGAAGGTCCTGGGTTCGATCCCCAGGTGGGGAGGTCCGGGTCCTTTCTGGTTGGAGTTTGCATGTTCTTCCTCTGGGAGCTCTGCTTTCCTCCCACAGTCCAAAGACGTGCAAGTGAGGTGAATTGGAGATACAAAATTAATTCAATCCATGACTGTGTTTGATATTAAACTTGTGAACTGATGAATCATGGGTAATGAGTAACTACCGTTCCTGTCATGAATGTAACCACAGTGTAAAACTTGACATTAAAATCCTAATAAACAAACACACAATCACACACACACACACACCACTTTAACTACACTGTACAGAAAAGTATTGGGACATCCCTTCTAATTATTAAATGTATGTGTTTCAGACACATACAATTCCAATAAATCAGTCATATAAGGGTAATTATATGCTTCAGACTTTGCAGGAACAGTTTAGGGAAGGCCCTGTTTACAAAGCAAGCTCTATAAATACAGGAATACAAGCTCTGATTAAAAACCAAGAAACTCCAGTGACCAGCACAGAGCCCTGACCTCTGGAATGAACTGGAACATCAATTGAGGCATTTTGAACCAAGCCATACAAATGCTCCTTTGAATGAATGGGTACAAATTCCCACAGTCTTGTGAGAAGCCTTCTCAGAGGAGTGCTACTGTTATAGATGAAAAGATCACTCTATATAAAATCCCTTTTTTTTTTTTAAAACAGGGTTTCCAACGAGCTCATGGTCATGTGTCCAAATACTTGTGGTACTATAGCGTAGCTTTAAGGAGGGAGAAAGATCCCCGAGTCGGCCCCAGCACTACTCCCATTATCCTACCGGTGAATGGTCATTAAAACGTGAGTGGCAATTGCACCCCGTTCCAGCTGATAATAGGCTCGTCTCTGGGCGTCTCTCGGAGCCCCGGCTGGACCGTCACCTCTCACCTGTCTGGCTCTGACCTCAGCAGTCATTGCTCAAATTAAGCAGCATAATGGTCCTTACAGCTCAGCCGACAGCACTAATGACGGCTTTTCCTTTTTTTCCCCCTCTCTCTCTCTCTCTCTCTCTCTCTCTCTCTCTCTCTCTCTCTCCCTGACTTCATTGTTTAACAGTTTCTAATGGAGGTTACGGTCAAGAAGAAGCATTCAGTTCCTACAGGCAGAGCGGAGACGTGAGTGGAGGCGTCGGCCATCAGCCACATCACAGGTAATATATAGTGTAGTGCAAAAAATCCTTAATTTATTCCTTTTTAATAACCTCAGTATTCTGTTCATGGTTGTGGTAGGTATGAAACCACCTGGGAAAACAGGGTGCAAGCTAATAATACACCCAGACACAGGGAACACAACACAGTGCCACAAATTCCTCCAAAATCTCATTAATTCTTGATTTGGTGATTTTTATTCTTTACTATTCAGTAAGCTATAACACCCTGTCAATGGAGTGCTGTCACCCTAAAAAAGATCACTCCCATCACAGAAAGTCTCATTACACTGATTCCCAATGACATTTACCTCTAAAGGGTCGAGTCAATCTAATCTGTGCCAGTCAAACCTCTTCCCAGCATTGCAAACCCACAAGGCCTACTCTTTAGGGGTCAATCATTCAGGCCTGTACTGTTCTTTGTAGTCTAGTGTAGTTGTAGTCTAGTGGTTAAGGTACCGGACTAGTAAGCGGTGTGTTGCTGTTTCAGACCCCACCACTGCCAGGTTGGCATTTTTGGACCCTTAAGCAAGAGCCTCAACCCACAGTTGCTTAGACTGTAAGTTGCTTTGGTATTAAGATTCTGCTAAATGCCGAAAATGTAAATGTACCCATCATACTCCGAGCCACTTGTCAAGAAATGGGACGCAGTTCAAACACTGGCCAGTTAAGCAGTCTTTGTAATTGACGGTTTTCTTGGACAACTAAGGTCAATAAGATCTGCAAAACATTTACACAGCTGCAGAGCATGCTGGGATGTATATTGTGGTAAATGCTCCGACAACACATACGTTTCTTTACTTATTTACTTAGGTTTTGCTTTAGTCTGTCACCCTGACATCTGTACAGTTAAAAACGTAATAGTTACATGCTACTACATGTAGGTGTACAAACACTTAGTTGCTGGTTTGTTAGGTACACCAGCTTCCTTGGACCCTGTACATTTACATGGATGGATGATCCACCAGCTCTGCCATCCAGCCGCAGCTGGGCGGCTACGTGAACAACGATTGGCTGTTGTTCATACAGGGTGGGAAGCCGGAGCCAGGATCTCATAACTGATGCAGTTACGACCTCTGCTGGCTGGTTGATGGTGCCTGCACAGAGTCGAGTGATAATACGCTAATCAGGGTGTGGCTCTCCGTACACAAAGCTGATTTGCATATGAACTCGCCTTGTGCAGGTGAAAAGATGCAGTCGGCTACTGCACACGTGTCGGAGGGGGCGTGTGTCAGACTCGCTCTCGTCAATCAGAAGTGGGATCAGCATCGGTAGAGAGGAAACGTAATGCAATCGGGTAATTGGATATGACTAGATAGGGAGGAAAACTGGGAAAATTGGAAATGTCTGATCCAATCAACAAAATGTTATGTAATGTATGTAAATGTAATTTTGATAAAAGATACTGCTGTAGTGTTGCTCTGTGCTTTTGTGTGCTTTGTGTGTTGGCTAATAAATGGGAAAAAATTTGAGAAATCAAAGCCATATAACCAAATAAGTCATTTTCAATTCCACTGTTGTTCATCCGCTGCTGCTTGCACCACCCCCGTTCTGGCCAAGGCGAGCTGGTGAACATATACACCGATAAGGCATAACATTATGACCACCTTCCTAATATTGTGTTGGTCCCTCGTTTGCTGCCAAAACAGCCCTGCAAATTTCTATCAGAACCAGCATGAACTTCTTCAGCAATCTGAGCTACAGTAGCTCGTCTGTTGGATCAGACCACACGGGCCATCCCCACGTGCATCAATGAGCCTTGGCCGCCCATGACCCTGTCGCCGGTTTACCACTGTTCCATCCTTGGACCACTGCAGACCGGGAACACACCACAAGAGCTGCAGTTTTGGAGATGCTCTGACCCAGTCGTCTAGCCATCACGATTTGCCCCTCGCCCATTTTTCCTGCTTCTAACACATCAACATCATCAAGGATAAAACGTTCACTTGCTGCCTGATATATCCCACCCACTAACAGGTGCCGTAATGAAGAGATAATCAGTGTTATTCACTTCACCTGTCAGTGGTCATAATGTTATGCCTGGTCGGTGTATGTGCTTCTTCCAACGTGCACAATCGCTGCCTGCTTCTTATAACCTGTGGGTGGTGGGTTCCCACACAGCCGTGTCACATACAGAGAGACCCACTATGTTTAATGTAATAGCCTCGAATATAGTGTGACCCCACCCAAACATAATGAGGGACCCCCACATGTAACAGATGCTTTCATGTATGTAGCAGACGCTTCTGTCCAAAGTGGCTTACAGTTATATACACTGAATACAATTTGAGCAATTGAGGGTAAAGGGCCATGCTCAGGGACCCAATAAGGGCCTTGGTCAAGTCCAGTATGTTAACAGCTGAGCTACCACTACCCAGTCCTGCCCTGGAGGTCACATAAGCTGAGATTTTTAAGTGTGTAGTGTGTATTAAGTGCATCAGTACTGCTCAATAGGTTTAAGGTGGGTGGCACGATGGCTTATTGGGTAGCACTGTTGCCTCACAGCAAGAAGGTCCTGGGTTCGATTCCCAGGTGGAGCGGTCTGGGTTCTTTCCCCTCGTAGAGCTTCGGTTTCCTCCCACAGTCCAAAGACGTGCAAGTGAGGTGAGCTAGAGATACAAAATTGTCCATGACTGTGTCTGATATTAAACTTGTGAACTGATGAATCTTGTGTAATGAGTAACTACCTGTTCTTGCATGAATGTAACCAAAGTGTAAAACATGACGTTAAAATCCTAATAAATAAATAAATTATAGGTTTAAGGTAAAGTAGTATGAGCTTACATTTAGACACAGTCGTATTCAGACCACTGTAACTTTTATTTATTTATTTTACATTGTGAAAATGAAGGCATAAAGTGTAGCAGTCACTTTCTTATGCTCACACAGTGCCAGAAACACAAAGCTCATTTCCACTTTATACAGCTTACACTGAAAAAGAAGGAAGGAATCCAGACCAGTGATATGAATGTCTGTATCAAACAGAGGAAGATCTCCGGAGTTACCACGACAGCATTAAGTATGATGTGCACGGCTTATTAAAGCACAGACATTTTATAAAATGCAGTGGTGAACAGAGTGTTCGGTGGGTCTGTAATAAAACAGTACAGTCATTGTTTTATCCGCGTTCGTGTTTGAGAGGATAATCAATCACGGGAAGATCTAACTGCGTTTAAATGTGTCCCGTGTAGAGTACAATCAACACAGAGCCACGCTAACAGCTACAGCTACAGCAGCGGCATCAGAAATAAAGAATAAATCAACAAAAATAGAATGCCTGATATAACCTAACAATCTCAGAGTGTAGGATGTGCAGTGGCAAGGAGACTGGAACCCACCCTGCCTTCCCTACCTCAGACATGTCCAGTTGTGTCTGTTTAGCTCTTGGCAAGGGTGGTGGCACCGTCAAGACTTGAACCCAGAGACTAGCATGTTTATTGCTGAGCCACACAAGTGCTTAAATGACACTTATATATCTGGGGTGTCCAAACTTTTCTTGTTTGGGGCCAAATGAAGTAAAAAATATGCATTTCATAATAAAACAAATAAAAATATAACAAAGCTCCCTGATTACTAACAATTCCACTTTTATTTAAGTAAACTAAGATTTTATCGATTATTGAATCATTTGTTAACCTGAAAGAATGAACTATAGTTTATATTTTGTGTGTTTGTGTGACAGTTTGGACTGGGAATCGAACCCTCGCTCTGCTGAAAGCTCTCTGAATGCCCACACTCCTCAGGGTTTGAAGGAACATCATCATGTCAAATCCTCCAAAAGCATGGACCTGGGTAAGGCATGATACAAAATCAAACAAAGTGTATATATGTGTTTATATTTACTTACCATATAGAAGCACTTTGTAGTTCTACAATTACTGACTGTAGTCCATCTGTTTCTCTGCATGCTTTGTTAGCCCCCTTTCATGCTGTTCTTCAGTGGTCAGGACCCCCACAGAGCAGGTATTATTTAGGTGGTGGATCACCGTGTCCACTCACTGTCCACTCTATTAGACGCTCCTACCTAGTCGGTCCACCTTGTAGATGTAAAGTCAGAGACGATCGCTCATCTATTGCTGCTGTTTGAGTCGGTCATCTTCTAGACCTTCATCAGTGGTCACAGGACGCTGCCCACGGGGCGCTGTCGGCTGGATATATTTGGTTGGTGGACTATTCTCAGTGAAGCAGTAACAGTGAGGTGTTTAAAAACTCCAGCAGCACTGCTGTGTCTGATCCACTCATACCAGCACAACACACACTAACACAGCACCACCATGTCAGTGTCACTGCAGTGCTGAGAATGATCCACCACCTAAATAATACCTGCTCTGCAGAGAAACAGATAGACTACAGTCAGTAATTGTAGAACTACAAAGTGCTCCTATATGGTAAGTGGAGCTGATAAAATAGACAGTGAGTGTAGAAACAAGGAGGTGGTTTTAATGTTATGTTCTTAATTGCTTATCTCTCTTGTTTTAATTTCATATTTCTTAAATTGTAGGGTATATTTTACAATATTTTCTTTAAATTTTTATCTCTCGTTTGAATTTCATGTTCTTAATTGTAACTAAATGTTTGCAAGAAGTCTTTCTGAGGTTCTAGATCTCAGGAATGTTTTACTGCTTTTAATTTTTCCTTATGTGAAGCATTTTGAATTGCCACTGTGTATGAAAGGTGCTATACAAATAAACTTGCCTTGCCTTATGGCTGATCAGTGTATACACACATAAAAATAATACTACTTATTTTACTTAATTTTATATTGGTTGTTTGGGGTGGGGTGTACAAAATTGTACCAGGTTTTTGCAAAGCGCCCTTCCAAATGAAGTGGGAACGCCGCTAATGTAGAGGTTTATTCCTGCTGCTGCTTTATTTCTATTTTTACAAAGATTTAAGAGAATTAAAACATCACAGATTCTTCTTTTTATTTTATCGCATCTTAGAAAATCCCAACTATTCTAGAAATAGGGTTTGTACACCGGTGAGAAGTCATTGATTATGGTTACTGTATGTGTTAGCATGTGTTTATTTTAGGACTAGAATTCATATTGATTAAAACGACGGCTGTGTGCACTTAGGAACAAACCTGCTCTTATGAGTGCGCTATGGATCTGTGCTCTCAGTGTGTGGTCACTGTCGCTCCTGCATTATACCGGGTGAACTATACAGGGCTACTTCCTGCTGAAAGCATCCCTTCACCTTTTATTTCTTTCTTTCTTTCTTTCTTTCTTTCTTTCTTTCTTTCTTTCTTTCTTTCTTTCTTTCTTTCTTTCTTTCTTTCTTTCTTTCTTTCTTTCTTTCTTTCTTTCTTTCTTTCTTTCTTTATTTATTTATTTATTTATTTATTTATTTATTTATTTATTTATTTTCCCTCTCAAAGGGAGGATCCAGAAGCACTTAGACCAGCCTGGCAATCTCTCTCTCTTTTTTTATTTATATGAAATGGCAACTCACCAGACTAAGTGCACGTCAGGAAACAGATCAATGCTCATCCTCCCTGTAATGCGATTAATTTGTGTCGGGTGTCCAGATCTCGCCCCAAAAATCTAATAACGGGGGCCTTTTTGCCGGATGCATCACACACGCACCAGACCGAATCTGTGTCACATGACGGCGTTTTAACAAACACTCGTGAATGTATTAGGGCTCTTTATTTGATTTAGGGGCCGATGGACGTGCCCGCCGTCGCCATGGTGGCATCGGTCCTGCATTCCGATTTCATGCCACATAAAAACGACACAGCAGCGCTGCTGAAGTTTTTAAACACCGTGTCCACTCACTGTCCACTCTATAAGACACTCCTACCTAGTTGGTCCACCCTGTAGATGTAAAGTCAGAGACGATCGCTCATCTATTGCTGCTGTTTGAGTCGGTCATCTTCTAGACCTTCATCGCGGCGCTGTTGGCTGGATATTTTGGTTATTGGACTATTCTCAGTCCAGCAGTGACAGTGAGGTGTTTAGAAACTCCATCAGCGCTGCTGTGTCTGATCCACTCATACCAGCACAACACACACTAACACACCACCACCATGTCAGTGTCACTGCAGTGCTGAGAATGATCCACCACCTAAATAATACCTGCTCTGTGGTGGTCCTGTGGGGGTCCTGACCATTGAAGAACAGCGTGAAAGGGGGCTAACAAAGCATGCAGAGAAACAGATGGACTACAGTCAGTAATTGTAGAACTACAAAGTGCTTCTATATGGTAAGTGGAGCTGATAAAATGGACAGTGAGTGTAGAAACAAGGAGGTGGTTTTAATGTTATGGCTGATCAGTGTATACACACACAAAAATAATATTAATTACTTGACTTGTATATTATATTATATACGTATATTATATTTTGCCGGATGCATCACACATGCACCGGACCGAATCTGTGTCATATGACGGCGTTTTGACAAACACTCATGAATGTATTAGGGCTCTTTATTTGATGGCCGTCGCCATGGTGGCCCGCGGTGATGGACGGCCGAATCGGTCCTGCATTCCAATTTCATGCCACGTAAAAAAAAAAGGACTCTGATTTTATTCCGTGTGCGGGTACGAAACGAACTCTGTGATAATCATAATGCACAGACAGTAAAACAGGCTCGGGTATTTTATGAGTAATAAAATATCTGAGTTCTCTTTGAATGGAATTTTTTGGCAGCGGGCGTATATTCACCCTGGCACAGGGTGCTTTAAAAGCAGGGGGCGAGTCGGCGTGTGTGTAAATAACAGTGTGCCTGTAGAAGAGATTTAAACTCACTACCTGCTTAATGGCTTTGTTTCTGACTGTGTCTGTGCCAGGGTGCTTTAACAGCCCCTGTGTGGATCAGTGGAATAAAGCGGTGGGATTAAACAGGTCCGGGTCCAGCTGGGTCCACGTTCCTGAAAGAGCCGGAATGTTTTAGCGGCGTCCAACTTTTCACAGTGATGATTGTTTTACCATCAGCTAACAGTTTTTATACTGAAGGAAGCGCACACATTATTCATTTATTTATTTATTTTTATTTATGTATTTTTATTTAATTTATTTTTATTTATTTATTTAATATATTTTTATTTATCTATTTTTATTCATTCATTTATTTATTTATTTTTATTTATTTATTTACTTATTTATTTATTTTTTAACTGCATTATCAGGGTTAGAGTCCTGCTCGGTCCAGCAACACTCTGGACAGGGTGTCAGTCTATCTCACTGCATCATTCAATCCAACTCACTCGCTCACCCGCCCACCCACTCGCTTGATCTACCACAACTTGCTCCCCTACCCTGTAGCTCAACCAAAACTCGATCACCAAAACACCCGTCCACCCACCCACTTGCTTCCTCAATCACCCACCTGTCCACTCGCTTGCTCTGAAAACCACTAATCCGCCCACTCGCGGTAGAAACCACCCATCCACCCACTCGCTTGCTCTTAAAACCACCCATCCAACTGCTTGATCACCCACCCACCCACTTGCTTGTTCAGATCACTCACTCGCTCGCTCTAAAAACCACCTGCCAACCCACTTGCTTGCTCAGATCACCCACCTGTCCACTCACTTACTCGCTTAACCAAACACCCGCCAACCCACTCGCTTGCTCTACCACCCACTCACATACTTACCCCATCCACCCAGCCACTCACCTGACCAATCTCTCACAAACCCACTCACTCATCACCCACTTGCTTACTCACCCACTCACTTGCCCACCAACCCACTCGCTCTAAAAACCACTTCCAACCCACTAGCTCGCTCAACCACCCACCCACTCGCTCACTCTGCCAACCCACTTGCTTGTTCTAGTACCCGCTCACTCTACCAACCACCTGCCAACCCACTTGCTTGTTCTAGTACCCACCCACTCAAACCCCACTCACTCACCTCATCCACCCAGCCACTCATCTGACCAATCACTCACAAACCCACTTACTCATCACCCACTTACTCACTCAATCTTTCACTGATGTTGAATGAGAAGACCTGGGGGGTTAAATTGAGTTGAGGTCATAGTTCTACACAGGCCACTGGACGTGTCTTTATGGACCTCACCTTGTGCACAGGGACACGTTCATGCTGGAACAGGACGGTGCCACCTCACCCCCCACAGCTCATCCTAAAGCGTGATTTACACGATATGGCAAAAAAGTATGTGGACATCCTTCTAATTATTGACTTCAGGTGTTTCATCTACACCCACTGCTAAATAAAAACAATATAAAGTAAAAATATTCTTTATAATATATGTAAGTTAGTTTCAGGACGTAAATGCAGCAGATATGTTGGACGTTGCGATACGTGACCGAGAGCGTCTCCAGATCTTTACCACAGAGAGGATATTTTACGAGGCTGGAATAGAGTCAGTAATAAGAGTGAGGTGTGAGATTAGAGAGGTGCTCTCAGCCCCAGTGAGATGAGAGATACGTGGGTGGAGAGAGAGGTAGCAGAAGAAGCCCACCGGCCCGTTGCCTCTGAGGGAGGGAAGGCACGGCGCAACCCAAATGAAATGTCGTCTCCCACGAGTCATTTTCTGGATGGATTTGATGGGTGAGATGGCTCTAGAAATTGAATGTGCGCCATGAAAATTCAACACCGCAGCACATTTTCAGATGTTAGCTAAGGATGACCCTATTAGCGCTGGTTTTTTTTTACCCCATTACATAGCGAGTAAAGAATATTTTACTCTGCTGAAACACTGAATGCAGCACAAATTCAATTGCACTTCATTTGGTTCCGGTGATGGGATGTTCAACTTCTACACACACACACACACACACACACACACACACACGATTGCGGTTCGTGTCTTAACTCACTCTCATTCCTTGCCGTGCTCTTCCACTAAATGTGTACATTGAAACGTGTAAATGTGTACATTGAAATGTGTACATGTGTACATTGGGTGCTGGTGATCTCAGAGTTTGATTAGGCTGTTTGGGTCCTTGGAGTAAAACCAAGTGTTTGGGTGGTGCGGTGGCGTAATGCTCTAACCTACCAATGCATCTCAACATCTCAAATTCTCGAGTGCTATTAACCTTAGCTGTCCAGTTAAGCGGTAGTAATAGCTCAGTGGTTAAGATACTGGACTAGTAATCAAAAGGTGGTCTGGTTCAAGCCTTGCAACCGTCAAGTTGCTACTGTCGGGGCCCTGAGCAGCCCTTATGTTGGTGCCCTGTCCGGGGTGTTCCTCCCTTATGTTGGTGCCCTGTCCAGAATGTTCCTCCCTTGTGTTGGTGCCCTGTCCAGAATGTTCCTCCCTTGTGTTGGTGCCCTGTCCAGAATGTTCCTCCCTTGTGTTGGTTCACTGTCCAGAGTGTTCCTCCCTTGTGTTGGTGCCCTGTCCAGGGTGTTCCTCCCTTATGTTGGTGCCCTGTCCGGGGTGTTCCTCCCTTATGTTGGTGCCCTGTCCAGGGTGTTCCTCCCTTATGTTGGTGCCCTGTCCGGGGTGTTCCTCCCTTATGTTGGTGCCCTGTCCGGGGTGTTCCTCCCTTATGTTGGTGCCCTGTCCAGGGTGTTCCTCCCTTATGTTGGTGCCCTGTCCAGAATGTTCCTCCTTTGTGTTGGTGCCCTGTCCAGAATGTTCCTCCCTTGTGTTGGTGCCCTGTCCAGGGTGTTCCTCCCTTGTGTTGGTGCCCTGTCCAGGGTGTTCCTCCCTTGTTTTGGTGCCCTGTCCAGGGTGTTCCTCCTTTGTGTTGGTGCCATGTCCGGGTCGTTCCTCCTTTGTGTTGGTGCCATGTCCGGGTCGTTCCTCCTTTGTGTTGGTGCCCTGTCCAGGGTGTTCCTCCCTTGTGTTGGTGCACTGTCCAAGGCGTTTCTCCCTTGTGTTGGTGCCCTGTCCAGAGTGTTCCTCCCTTGTGTTGGTGCCATGTCTGGGGCGTTCCTCCTTTGTGTTGGTGCCCTGTCCAGGGTGTTCCTCCCTTGTGTTGGTGCCCTGTCCAGGGTGTTCCTCCCTTGTTTTGGTGCCCTGTCCAGGGTGTTCCTCCTTTGTGTTGGTGCCATGTCCAGAGTGTTCCTCCCTTGTGTTGGTGCCCTGTCCAGGGTGTTCCTCCCTTGTTTTGGTGTCCTGTCCAGAGTGTTCCTCCCTTGTGTTGGTGCCATGTCTGGGGCGTTCCTCCTTTGTGTTGGTGCCCTGTCCAGGGTGTTCCTCCCTTGTGTTGGTGCCCTGTCCAGGGTGTTCCTCCCTTGTTTTGGTGCCCTGTCCAGGGTGTTCCTCCTTTGTGTTGGTGCCATGTCCAGAGTGTTCCTCCCTTGTGTTGGTGCCCTGTCCAGGGTGTTCCTCCCTTGTTTTGGTGTCCTGTCCAGAGTGTTCCTCCCTTGTGTTGGTGCCATGTCTGGGGCGTTCCTCCTTTGTGTTGGTGCCCTGTCCAGGGTGTTCCTCCCTTGTGTTGGTGCCCTGTCCAGGGTGTTCCTCCCTTGTTTTGGTGCCCTGTCCAGGGTGTTCCTCCTTTGTGTTGGTGCCATGTCCGGGTCGTTCCTCCTTTGTGTTGGTGCCCTGTCCAGGGTGTTCCTCCCTTGTGTTAGTGCACTGTCCAGGGTGTTCCTCCCTTGTGTTGGTTCCTTGTCCAGGGTGTTCCTCCCTTTGTGTTGGTGCCCTGTCCAGGGTGTTCCTCCCTTTGTGTTGGTGCCCTGTCCAGGGTGTTCCTCCCTTGTGTTGGTGCCCTGTCCAGGGTGTTCCTCCCTTGTGTTGGTGCCCTGTCCAGGGTGTTCCTCCTTTTTGTTGGTGCACTGTCCAGAGTGTTCCTCCTTTGTGTGGGTTCCTTGTCCAGGGTGTTCCTCCTTTGTGTGGGTTCCTTGTCCAGGGTGTTCCTCCCTTGTGTTGGTGCCCTGTTCAGGGCGTTCCTGCCCAGTGTTTTCCAGTGGAACTTGACCGTCAGTGCCCAAGACCAGGACAAATCGGTTAATGAAGTAGTTAAATATTTTCTATTTAGGTCTCTGCATAAATGATTAGGCAGAGCTTTAGACTACAGTCAGTGAATGTGCTTCTACTGTATTTTAAAGAGCTAATCCATGCTTGTCTGTATTTCGGCAGCTCTTTTTGTCAATGATACAAAGCTGAGTAGATGAAAAAAAACTTTCTTCTATACCGAACACCTACATAAAACCAACATGGATCTCGAGAGCTTTTCAGTCTTATATAAGTCCACATGAAACCCCAGAGAGAAGAATACGTTTTCACTGCCTTCTTTTCTCTGATTCTTTTGATCAGAAGCTTTTCAGTAGCAGAACTACATCTGTATCCGAAAGTCCAAGGCTAAAGCGTCTTATTCTCTTTTAATCCCACCAGTGGGTCGGGAACATAAACGGTCAATGAGAGCCTGCCATTAGCGGGAAGCGAATGCCTACATTATTCAACGACCTATTTTTGTATTTTTCACCTCGTTCCCTCTGTGGAGAGTGTGCAGAATTAGATTTAATCATGTTCCGAACCGCCATTAGCCACATTTCTGTTTAAGGAGAGAGAAAACGCATTAACAGGAGAGCCGTGCTGTCCGTAGAGGACGCTCACCGATGTGTGCTGATTTTAGATTTGAATGTGTGGATGTTTGTGATCGTGTCGTTACACTCAGGTGTCTGCTTTAAATATTCATCCACGTCGTGAGATCTAGCATTGATGCTCTCTTATGCAGTTCAACAAAACAGTAGAGAACAGTTTGGAATCTGAAGGGTGGCGCTTGTGCCAGAATTAATTTCACCTTCTCTGGCAATGGATCTGTTGTAAACGTAAAAGTTAATGGCTTAGTACATGTGATGTGCTGCCAAAAGGGCAAAATAAAGAAGCAGTTACCCTGGTCGGGTTGCTTTTAAAAGAATATTCCAGCAATTTTCCACCTCAATTTAAACTGTAATAAATCTGTAGTGCATTATGAAATAACCCTGGACAATAATTTTAACACTTTCCTCTGAATTGTGAAAGAAAACAGGAAACCTGTTCACTCACTCAGTTGCGGGAGAGATCTTTAACTTTTTATGTTGGTAATGAAAAGGCAGACAGATTAGCAGAAAGCACAGCTTCCTTCATCAGATGCCAAACAACTAATATCCGCCTACCACCCCAAATAAAATACAACCAGTAAAACATACTGATCAGGCTGTTTATACCAGATGCTTCATTGGACACACACGGTTAAGTTAGGTTAAGATAGATTAGATGAATTGAGATTAGATGAGTTGAGATGAGTTGAGATGAGATGTTGAGTTAAGATGAGATGAGTTAAGTTGAGATAAGATGAGTTGAGATGAGATGTTGAGTTGAGATGTTGAGTTCAGTTGAGATGAGATGTTGAGTTAAGATGAGATGAGATATGTTGAGTTGAGATGTTGAGTTCAGTTAAGATGAGATGTTGAGTTGAGTTGAGATGTTGAGTTCAGTTAAGATGAGATGAGTTGAGATGAGATGTTGAGTTGAGTTGAGATGAGATGTTATGTTGAGTTGAGTTGAGAAGAGATGTTGAGTTGAGATGACTTCCTGTAAGTGTGTTCACTTTTACCCCATTTTCTCCCTAAATTAGACAGTGGCACGGTGGCTCAGTGGGTAGCACTGTCGCCTCACAGCAAGAAGGTCCTGGGTTCGATCCCCAGGTGGGGCGTTCTGAGTCCTTTCTGTGTGGAGCATGTTCTCCCCGTGTCTGCATGAGTTTCCTCCGGGAGCTCCGGTTTCCTCCCACAGTCCAAAGATGTGAAAGTGAGGTGAACTGGAGATACAAAATTGTCCATGACTGTGTTTGATATTAAACTTGTGAACTGATGAATCTTGTGTAATGAGTAACTACCGTTCATGAATGTAACCAAACCAAGTGGAAGAAGTGTTATAAAATCATTGTGTTACTTCTATGAGCTTCTTATTTATATTTTGCAGTATCTGGTCACACTGTTAGCCTGGCTTATATTGGTAAAGTTTCCTGCT
Source organism: Trichomycterus rosablanca (assembly GCF_030014385.1). Lineage (NCBI taxonomy): Eukaryota > Metazoa > Chordata > Actinopteri > Siluriformes > Trichomycteridae > Trichomycterus > Trichomycterus rosablanca. Next base: position 4,126,524 of record NC_085999.1, read on the forward strand.
GGGGGAAAAACTGACCTCATGAAAAATGAAAAGGATTATTTCGCAGAGATCGCAGTGTAATAAAAACCTTTTATTGCTGCCCTGTCTTGGTGCTGCCAGCTGCCGCCTCTCTCTCTCTCTCTCTCTCTCTCTCTCTCTCTCTCTCTCTCTCTCTCTCTCTCTCTCTCTCTCTTTAAGTTTTATGCATTCTTAGCGCTATATGTTTGTCAGACTCCTGGATTTTTTGCAGCTTGTGGCTGCGTCTGCCTGGTATTTATAGTAATTACACCAAACAGCAGCCAGTTTCCAGCTCTGCGTCTTCATTCCTGAGAAGTGAACCAGTATTTTCTGACTAATGAGAACCAAACGCGTTCTGATTTACTTTTTCCACCCCATTTTTTTAACACATTATGCGGTTGCACCGGCTGCAGTTTTGTTTCGGAGAGGCACGATTGTACCCAGTAGACGTTCCACTGGCTTTAAGGCTCTGGTTACAGACGTATTATTATTTTTTATTTTTTTTATTTTCATGGCACAACCGAACGCAGCTTGAGTTAGTGGGCTAGCCACAGATGCAGGGGCACAGCTGCTCCATCTACAAGCCCTGTAATAAAACCCAAACCCTTTTCTGCACGCCCAGCAGTCCTGCGTCCCCCCCGCTGTAAACACGTTCAGCTAGGCTACTGAAAAATGGGGGGGGGGGTGTTTGAGGTTTTGGGGCGAGTATTTGGTAAAGTTGCTAACGTGTCATATAAAGTAAATGCGTGTGAGGTTTGTATCGTTAGATGAAGGTTTTTTCAGCATAGCAAACTTGCTCTGGATAAAATGAAAGCTGTCAGGGATCAGCCATAACATTAAAACCACCTCCTCGTTTCTACACTCACTGTCCATTTTATCAGCTCCACTTACCATATAGAAGCACTTTGTAGTTCTACAATTACTGACTGTAGTCCATCTGGTTCTCTGCATGCTTTTTTCTTAGCCTATTTTTCGGCTGTTCTTCAATGGTCAGGACCACCACGGGACCACCACAGAGCAGGTATTATTTGGGTGGTGGATCATTCTCAGCACTGCAGTGACACTGACATGTTGGTGGTGTGTTAGTGTGTGTTGTGCTGGTATGAGTGGATCAAAAAAGTTTTTAAATACCAGTTTTTAAATACCTCACAGCGCCCCGTGGGCAGCGTCCTGTGACCACCGATGAAGGTCTAGAAGATGACCGACTAAAACAGCAGCAATAGATGAGCGATCGTCTCTGACTTTACATCTACAAGGTGGACCGACTAGGTAGGAGTGTCTAATAGAGTGGACAGTGAGTGGACACAATATTTAAAAACTCCAGCAGCGCTGCTGTGTCTGATCCACTCATACCAGCACAACACACACTAACACACCACCACCATGTCAGTGTCACTGCAGTGCTGAGGATGATCCACCACCCAAATAATACCTGCTCTGTGGGGGTCCTGGGAGAGTCCTGAGCATTGAAGAACAGGGTGAAAGGGGGTAACAAAGCATGCAGAGAAACAGATAGACTACAGTCAGTAATTGTAGAACTACAAAGTGCTTCTATATGGTAAGTGGAACTGATAAAATGGACAGTGAGTGTAGAAACAAGGAGGTGGTTTTAATGTTATGGCCTTTAGAGTGTTGCGGCACACCCAGTTTGCCGCTGACCTTTTCAAAGCTCCTCCAATGAGACGAACTGTTTGATATGACGTGATTAAAGTGACTCAGGCTGTACACACAACTGTTAACGTGAACAAAACTTAACGTGACGACTTGTACTAAAACAGCAAGCGTGGAATTTCATTAGTGGAAAGAATTTATGAGCAGTAATAATGAAGAGAAGTTTAGTGCTCCTGTCTCCTTCTGTTAATACATTAAACCACGTTAAGCTTTATTTTTAACCATAAGTGTTTTAGACTCTCAGAAAAGCTGATTCTCACAATTTCTCAGAAGCTCGAGCTGTAACACAAGTTTAAAAGTGAAACGGATGAAAATCCAGATAAACACAGATACACGTGGAGCTTTCAGACTGGATCTGATGGTTATTCCACACTAATGCAGATTCGTCTCATATTCACACTTTGAGCCAGGGCTCGTGGTGAACCAAGTGCAAAACGCTTCTCATGTGAACGCACCCTAACGATATGCAAATATTGATTAGCAGCCTAACAGCTGGCCATGTGCATGCAGTTAGCGGTCATTAAAAAGTAACCCGAGTACAACCTCACCCCCCCCTCCACCCCGGTCTGATCTGTTTTTGTTCTCTCTCTCTTTCTTTTTTTAAGTCGCAGATGAAAGCAAAGTGGCGACTCTGCTGGGGCAAAAGTCAGGTAAGGAATGCATGCAGGCACACATTCACAAACACAAACAGCTGGCTTCAGGCATCAGTCCCGTGTCCCGTTGATGGAGGGTCTCCATCTGGCATGATGCTGATGGATGGAGCTCTGAAGCCGCTCGGGCCGAGAGGGACGGGGGACCCGTGGACGGGCGAACAACTGCACCTCCATATGCTGAAACACACCAAACACAATCCGGCTGGAGAGTTTAGTTACTGATGGAGCAACATTGGATGATAAATGACTGTGAATTTGGGTATTTTATGTCAGACACAACACAGATTACACAGAAGTGCCTCTATCTCTATCTCTTCATCACGGCACCTGTTAGTGGGGGGGATATATTAGGCAGCAAGTGAACATTTTATCCTCAAAGTTGATGTTAGAAGCAGGAAAAATGGGCGAGCGTGAGGATCTGAGCGAGTTTGACGAGGGCCAAATTGTGAGGCTACACGACCGGGTCAGAGCATCTCCAAAACTGCAGCTCTTGTGGCATGTTCCCGGTCTGCAGTGGTCAGTATCTATGTACAGTGGTAAACCGGCGACAGGGTCATGGGCGGCCAAGGCTCATTGATGCACGTGGGGAGCGAAGGCTGGCCCGCGTGGTCCGATCCAACAGACGAGCTACTGTAGCTCAGATTGCTGAAGAAGTTCATGCTGGTTCTGATAGAAAGGTGTCAGAATACACAGTGCATCACAGTTGCAGGGCTGCTTTGGCAGCAAAAGGGGGACCAACACAATATTAGGAAGGTGGTCATAATGTTAAGCTGGATCGGTGTAAATGCATATTTAAAATTTGATTGCTGGATTTTTTGCAGCTTGTGGCTGCGTCTGCCTGGTATTTATAGTAATTACACCAAACAGCAGCCAGTTTCCAGCTCTGCGTCTTCATTCCTAAGAAGTGAACCAGTTTTTTCTGACTAATGAGAACCAAACGCGTTCTGATTTACTTTTTCCACCCCATTTTTTATTTATTTATTTTTTTTACACTTATGCGGTTGCACCGGCTGTCGTTTCAAAGAGGCGCAGTTGTACCCAGTAGATGTTCCACTGGCTTTAAGTCTCTGGTTACAGGTTTTTATTTATTTATTTTTATTCATGTATGTATTTATTTATTTATTTCAATTTTTTTTTTTTTTTTTTTTTTTTTTTTTTTTTTATTTAAGCTGCTCAACAGTCCAGGCTCTCTTGTTTTATGTTACATATGATAATGCACCACAGGTTTCTAATAAGATATAGGTCTGCACTGCAGGCAGGACATTCTAGCACCTGCACTATCTTGTTTAGAGGTCATGCTGTTGTAACACATGCGGAAAGTGGCTTGGCAATGTCTGGTATTCTGTTTTTTTTTTCAGCATAGCAAACCTCCTGGACAAAATAAAAGCTGTCAGGGTTTAGCTGCCTAAGAGCTTGGCAATGTCTAGTTGAAACAAGTCTGGACTGCATAATACTACTACTGGCTTTGTAGTATCTATAAACATATAGCCTGTAGAAGCCTGTAGATGTGCAGGTTTACACAGTGGGCATTATGTTTGCATTTATTAATAAATGTATTCGTTTTGACCAATAGGAATTGGTCAGTTGGCCGTATTGGCAAAGCATTAATCTTTAATGATCTCAACAAAAATAAACAGCAAGAATTAAACAAGTAGGTGCAGTAAGTTGATTTGATTTTTCATGGTTATAGACTGAAACATCTCCTCACATCATGAGGGCAGTTGTAGCCTAGCGGTTGAGGTACTGGACTAGTGATCAAAAGGTTGCTGGTTCAAGCCCCACCACTGCCAGGTTGTCACAGTTAAACCTCAATTGCTTAGATAGTATACTGTCACAGTACTGTAAGTCTCTTTGGTTAAAGCGTCCTAAATGCAGAAAATATAATCATGAACCCTCTTCCTTCATGCTCAACCATGGTGCAGATTCACTGTGTCGTTTCTCACCGGCTCTTCAAACACACCTTTCTGGACCATCACCATACAACACAAATCATGATTCATGACTCTACACAACTCTGATAAACCACGATGAATCAAACTTCCCATCTTCTGCCAAAATATATTTTCTCTTTGAGGTTTTTCCTCAGACAGTAATGACTTTTTATCATCTCATCCATAAACCTGCATTAGACAAACTTCTGCTGATTGTTTTAGTGCGATTTATCCTGTCTTTGAGAACTGTACATTTTAGACAGAGGTTATCCCTTTGTGACATGGTTTTGGGCCTTCCAGGACATTTATCTTCAAGAAAAAAAACAGTAAAAACGTATTTATACTTCATATCAAGCATTTAATCATGATCACACTTTTACTTTACTGGACTATTTAAACCACAGCACGCACTTTCACTTTGCATCAGTTCATCTCTGGCATGCTTGAACCCAGTGAAGTCTTCCATTGATATACGGCTCCTTTTTTGCATAATGGAATCTTAACTTGCGATTATTGATGCAGTAATAAACTTACTGGTTAGTTTTGACAGGGATTCTCAAACCCATGTGGTTGTATTTATTACAGAAGCATGTTGTTGTTGTTTAATGCAGAACTGAATGATGATTGAAGCTCACAGACATTTAAAATTGATTTTTTTCCATTTATGCACAGTGATTTATTTTAATTATGTTATGGACTGTCGATGTTAAATGTTTATGTTGACAAATAGCCGACTTCGACCAGACGTCATCTTTACTAGCCAAAAATATGGACCTAGGTGTCTTACACTTTTCAAACACGTAGCTCATGAGGGCAAGAGATGGAAACATATTATTATTGGCATTGTAAATACTGTTGTACGTCTTCCAGAAATCAGACAGACAGACAGACAGACAGACAGACAGACAGACAGACAGACAGACAGACAGACAGACAGACAGACAGACAGATAGATAGATAGATAGATAGATAGATAGACAGACAGACAGCTAGATAGATTATTATAGATTATTATTGGCATTGTAAATATTGTTGTACTTCTTCCAGAAATGAGACAGACAGACAGAAAGATAGATAAACAGATAGATAGACAGAAAGACAGACAGAAAGACAGACAGAAAGATAGACAGACACAGTAATAGATAGACAGACACAGATATATATATAGATAGAGACAGACAGACACAAAGATAGATAGATAGATAGATAGATAGAGAGAGACAGACAGACAGACAGACAGACAGACAGACAGAAGGATGGATGGACAGACATACAGACAGACAGACAGGGAAAGTCAGTTATTACAGCAGCTGAAGATACATTAAAGCAAAAGTATTAAAGTTCAGAAGTATGTTGTGCAACACTATAATGAAATAAATAGAATAATAAATGTGGTTTGTAATATAAAGAAGTATTAAAGTGTCATTGCAGTAAACATTCATGAGCAAAACAACAGTGATTCACATATTCTTATTTTACATCATTAAAGCCAGAAGTGACTTCCAGCATTTATATTCATTAAGTGACCAACATTAGCCTTGTAATCCAATATAAAACGTTAGAAACAATCACTGGACACCAAACTGGTTTTGGCTCTCGACTTCATGTGTGGTAGGTGGAAATTTCACTGAAGCGTTGTTTAATGAGGGGTTTTATACTCGACTATAGTTGTGTGTGTGTGAGGTTTAGTGCAATTACATGTTTATAGCTGTGCTTACCTTGCATGTGTGGTCCGTAATATCCTGGCGCATGTTTTCACCAGATGTTTACCTCGCTCTCCTCATCCCTTCATCCTTCCGCCTGCGCCTCAGGGCAGCCGCACTCACAGTTAAACGTGTTAAATGGTTTAGATTAAACAGGGGGAAGAGAAAAGAGGCCTGGGGGTTACCCCTCTCAAATCCATCTCTCCTCTGTCCAGCACTCCTGACTACACTACACACACTGGCTTTGATATATGTGAGGACAGACCCGCTCCCATCATGCATCTCTCCAGATAACTGCCCTGTGCGGCCGTGAATCACTCCTGACTTGTATCACAGTTGTGGAACTTGGCTCCTCATGCTAATCATGCACTAATGTTAAACTGGAAGGTTTTGCTGACCAGTGTTTAATAGGGTTAATCAGGGCTTTATGCAGGTCACCGAGGTTCCACCAAACCCTGAGCCTGTTTATTCATTAGAAGATTCTCACCTCACAGCGAGACATCTTTATGCATCTCGGCTCTCGCTCCAGAACCTCTCAGCCCTTGACTAATGGCTCGCTTCTCGTATTTGACACGTGTGATTTTTCTCCATGCTTGCAGTAAAAACAGGCCTGGTAATAAGTTTAATAAAAACAATCCATTCTGCAGCAGATTTACTGATGCTCGTGTTAATGTTTATTGACAGGCTGCTGAAGCTTTCGCTGACTAGGTGGGTTCGGTCGGGCCGGGCACACAAAAAGGCCTCGGAATGCCTCTTCATGAGCTTTGACATATTTAATTAGCTGGATTGTCTTAAGAGCCTTGGCTACATGCTTTTAATCTACCTAAAACCTCCTCAGTGCTGCTCTCTCTCTCTCTCGCTCTCTCTCTCTCTCTCTCTCTCTGTTTTCCTTTCTGTCTTTCACTCCGTTGTTCTCTCTCTCTCTCACTCGTCCCAGCCTGGTGTGATTTCCAGCCCTATCGAATCTAATTCCCATCAAAATCTTGTTACACTTTCCTCTGTCTGAGCTCTGTGTAATAACTCTTTCTGTTTATACAGCATCACACAGCACTACAGCGTACACAACACAACACACACCGGCCCTTCTGCAAGTTTATTTACTTGTTTATTTACAAGTTTATTTGGGAGGATAGGATTGCTGCTTCTGTTTAAGTGCCTGGTGTCTAACACTGGAATCTGATAGTGTTCTGCAGACAGATCCTCTCAGCAGCAGTAAGCAAATCAGTTGTAGTCTAGCGGGTACAGTTCTGGACTAATCCAAAGGTTGCTGGTTCAAGCCCCACTTCTCTCAGGTTGCAACTGTTGGGCCATTGAGCAAGGCTCTTAACCCTTACTTGCTTAGACAATATACTCTCACAGTACTGTAAGTGGCTTTGGATAAAGACGTCTTCTAAATGCTGCAAATGTAAATCCTCCACTTAGTCTTTCACTGTTGTTCCTGTTCATTGTATTGGTCAGTAATAGGGGTTCCTTTTTGCTTTAGTTGGAAAAAGAAAGATACATTAGCTTATCAGAAGCTTATCAGAATTCTAGTGGATCAGTGGAAGTTTATATACTAATATGACTGCGCCTTTAAGCAGCTTAACAATATCAAGGATATTATCAAGGGCATTTAAACAGAAGCAGCAATCTTATCGTTTTACCTTGATATGGTTATTTTCTAAGCTATTTAAAGGCGCAGTATATATAGTATATACTCGGTACATAGCACTGTTGCTTCACAGCAAGAACTCCTTTCTGTGTGGAGTTGGCATGTTCTCCCCATGTCTGTGTGGGTTTCCACCAGGAGCTCCGGTTTCCTCCCACAGTCCAAAGACGTGCAAGTGAGGTGAATCAGAGATACAAAATTGTCCATGACTGTGTTTAATATTAAACTTGAACTGATGAATCTTGTGTAATGAGTAACTACCGTTCCTGTCATGAATGTAACCAGAGTGTAAAACATGACGTTAAAATCCTAATATGTTACAGCGGTACCTTGAAACTCAACGTCAATTGGTTCTGGGACTGGCGTTAAGTTTAAAAGACGTTGAGTTTCAAGGTATTTTTTTTCCCTGTAAGGATGTTTGGGAAACCTGTTAATGTGTTCCATGGTCCCGTGGAACTGCATATACTGTATTTTAGGCCCATGTAAAATCATGGGGTTGTTTTTGACACACACTTATACACTGAAAATAACCCAATATGTTGTTCTTTTAATACATTAAACCACGTTAAGCTTTTTTTTTTTTTTTTTTACGATGTGTTTTAGGCTCTCAGTAAAGCTGATTCTCACAATTTCTCAGAACCTCGACCTGTAACACAAGTTTAAAAGTGAAACAGTGAGGAAAATCCAGATAAACACAGATACATGTGAAGCTGTCAGAGTGAATCTGATGGTTATTGTACACAAATGCAGATTCGTCTCATATTCGCACTTTGATGACGTTTTACCGCACCGCTCAAGCCGAGTGCTGAACAAAGTGACACTTTATTGTTAATTTAAAATTAAATAAATAAATAATAATAATAATAAAAACCCTGAACACGTTGAGTTTAAGGGGAACGTTGAGTTTTAGGGTACAAATCTCTTGACGAAGGGCATGAGTTTCAAAGATTTTGAGTTTAGGGGTCGTTGAGAAATTAATATGTACAGACTAGATGTTCGAAACTAAATGATAAAATGACAGTTTGTTGACGTGATATCTATGGAGGGGATATATACACTTAAATCTAAGTGTATGACTTACTAATGAAGTACAAGCATCTCATTGCAGTCTTGGTTCTGCAATGATTTCTGCAACTGTTACTTTTCTGTGACTCAGTTAATCCAACCTTTCTGTTCTTTTCCTTTGCTCATCCTGAGATGTGTGTCCAAACCACCTTTCTCTCACTGCTCTCCACATACTGCTTGTGTGTGTGTGTGTGTATAAAAGTCTTGAAATGCCCGACAACGTTGGCTGCGCGCTCAGACCGCAGGCCGTAGTGCTTTAGTTCCAGAGCAAATACCCGATCTTCCCGCTAAAGTCATGGAAAAGCCCGTGCTCGCTAGCTCCAGAACGCTTCTTATGGAAAATATGATCGGCTGATAAATCCTCTCACTTATTTTTCTGACGGTGCGGTCGAATGAAACCAGGACTGTTATTCATTCAGTATAGGTGTGGAGTGTGCCAGGCATTTGTGGTTTAAACCAGCTGGGGCTGCAAACCTGAGAAACATAATATAAATATAATAATCTAAAAAAAACACAGTTTCTTACGTTTACTTTGACTTTATTTGATGTCAGACAGGATGAACCTGAGATACTTCATGATTTATCTGTTTAACTTCAAGTATTAATAAACACCCATTCCTGCATTTTAGGCCTGCAACACATTCCAAAAAAAGTTGGGACAGTAAAGCATTTATCACTTTGTAATGTTAAAAGACGTTTTGGCACCGAGGAGACCAAGTGATTTAGTGTTTCAGCTTTTATTTTGTCTCGTTCTTCCTGCAAACACGTCTTGAGTTGTGAAACAGTACGGGGTCGTCGTTGTCGTATTCTTTGCTTTAAAATTATCCACACATTCTCTATTGGGGACAGATCAGGACTGCAGGCAGGCCAGTCCAGTACCCGTACCCTCTTCTTCGGCAGCCATGCGTTTGTAATGTGAGCGTTTTGCATCGTCTTGTTGAAAAATGCTGAACGTCCCCGGAAAAGACGACGTCTTGAAGGCAGCACGTGTTGCTCTAAGATCTCGATGTACTTTTCTGTATTAATGCTGCATCACAGGGTGTAAATGACCTTTACCAAGGGCACTGACACCCCCCATACCATGACAGACCCTGATACTGACACGCCCCCATACCATGACAGACCCTGGCTTTTGGACTTGTTGCTGATAACAGTCTGGATGGTCCTTTTCGTCCTTGGTCCAGAGCAAAAAAGACCTGGGATGCTGATTAATCTGACCACTATACCCATTTCCACTGTGTGCTGGTCCATCCTAGATGCCTCCGAGCCCCGAGAAGTTGACGCCGCTTCTGGACATGGTTAACATAAGGCTTCTTTTTTGCACAGTAAAGTTTTAAGTGCCATTTGTGCATGTAACTCTGTATTTTAGAGCTCGACAAAGGTTCAGACTTTATTTTTATTTAAGCATGTGCTCAGACGACAGCCATGTGGATTAGATCTACGTATTAAGAGCTTAAGTTTATACCTTTGCAGCCTTGCTATAAATATGACCTCACATGTGAGAAGTAGAAAATGTGGCATCTAAATTAATCCCAAACAATAATAATAATGGTGGAATGTGAGTCTTTAGTGAGTCTGGGTTCTCCTGTAATGCTTCCAGCTTCTTACCTTTTGAAACCCAGACACGCTTTCACTTCTGCACAGCTTAAAAAGCGAAGGATAATCAGCTTTCTTTAAATAGTCTGTTTGACACCCTGACTGTAGTTTAGTGAACCGTAGACGGGAGAAAGGTCACGAGGGAAAAAATCAGAGCAAGACAGGGCCTGAAAAAGGTGTGTTTATGGCTGAGAGGTATTTGCTGAAATATTATCCACCCGCTGGATGAGAAAAGCTAGGCAGACCGTGTCTGTATGCAAGACTGACTCCTCATTAATCCGAGGCTTACGGCTGACCCACTCAGACAGGTCTGATCCCTCCACAAACCCCAAACTGGCATGCAGGGGCCATTAAAACAAGTGTCATGTTAGCCCAGTCCTTTGATTCGTCTGTAATTAAAACCAGGTGCTGAGTTGAATTTAATCAGGTACGTTTACCCTATAGGTGCACTGTTGAGGTACAGGCGTGCGTACTGTGTTTATCAATGGCACAGTGTGATCTGTCCGACACGATTGACGGTCAAAAAGTCTTTGAATTCTAAACTTTATTTAAAGTAAATTTACTTTACACAGAGACAAAAAGAAGAACAAACCGTGTTCCTTCATTATCGACACATCTAGAAGTTTAAATGATCAAAACATTAAGCAACATTTGAATGGTCACTTATTTATTTATTTTTAAGTACAAGGGCTTAATTTTGTGAATGACAAAAGATATTGTTATGTCGGTAAGTGTATACCTTTGTAACGTACCTCCAATATTGCAAATATTGATGTATATATATATATATATACACCTACCAGCCATAACATTAAAACCACCTCCTTGTTTCTACACTCACTGTCCATTTTATCAGCTCCACTTACCATAGAAGCACTTTGTAGTTCTACAATTACTGACTGTAGTTCATCTGTTTTTCTACATGCTTTGTTAGCCCCCTTTCATGCTGTTCTTCAATGGTCAGGACCCCCACAGGACCCCCACAGAGCAGGTATTATTTAGGTGGTGGATCATTCTCAGCACTGCAGTGACACTGACATGGTGGTGGTGTGTTAGTGTGTGTTGTGCTGGTATGAGTGGATCAGACCCAGCAGTGCTGCTGGAGTTTTTAAACACCTCATTGACACTGCTGGACTGATAATAGTCCACCAACCAATAATATAACCAGCCAACAGCGCCCCATGGGCAGTGTCCTCTGACCACTGATGAAGGTCTAGAAGATGACCGACTCAAACACCAGCAATAGATGAGCGATCGTCTCTGACTTTACATCTACAAGGTGGACCAACTAGGTAGGAGCGTCTAATAGAGTGCACAGTGAGTGGACACGGTATTTAAAAACTCCAGCAGCGCTGCTGTGTCTGATCCACTCATACCAGCACAACACACACTAACACACCACCACCATGTCAGTGTCACTGCAGCGCTGAGAATGGTCCACCACCTAAATAATACCTGCTCTGTGGGGGTCCTGACCATTGAAGAACAGGGTGAAAGGGGGTAACAAAGTATGTAGAGAAACAGATGGACTACAGTCAGTTATTGTAGAGCTACAAAGTGCTTCTATATGGTAAGTGGAACTGATAAAATGGACAGTGAGTGTAGAAACAAGGAGGTGGTTTTAATTTTATGGCTGGTAGGTATATATATATATATATACTGTATATGTGTGTGTGTGTGTGTGTGTGTGTATTTCATTGTTTTGCATTTGATGGGTGTATCTACTGCACATAATGCAGTAGTAACCCATATAAGCAGGTACCATGTAGGTGTACCCAATAAATTGGCGGTTCAGTGTGCAAGATTTGAAGTTGTAATCAGTGTAAGAATAACTGAACGATAAATCGTCCTCATGCCACCTGTAAAACTGTAAACCTGTGAGTTTTGGTGGGTTTAAACTGGTTACCGTGGGCAGGTCGGTTACCTCATCTGACAGACGCTCTCTCTTACAGTATCTCGTTATCGTCTCTGGAGCCATCTGCCCTCGTTTAAAGATCTTTATGCAAAAATATGAGACGTAATAAATGCCAAGCGCTCGTTCGCATGGAGGCCGACGCGGTTCTGACGAGCCGGCGTTCGCGATGAGAAACAGGCGTGAAGGGAGCAGACGCTGCTCATCTGCATGTAACCAGATCCTGTATCGTTTACTGAGGGGCTTTCTCACCAAAGGAACATCACATGCTGCACGAGCAAATGTCTCGCTCAAATAACAGCCAAAACCGCAACCACACAGCAGCTGGCACGACTGTGGGCTTTGATAAGCAACCACAGTCATGTAAACTGCCTGTGTGTGTTTGTGCTCAGCTAAACTACTACTTCTCTCAGTGTGATGCTGATATTTAATGGTTCTGAGCGACACAGAGATGAGCCCTAATTTAAAATCAAATAAATAAATACAGTAGACCCTTGAGTTATGAACGGTTTACCATACGTACAAGTTTGGGTTACGAACGATGTCTTTCAACTTAACGTACAAACAAATTTCGGATTATGAACCGAAATTCGCGAAACACGTGACGTCACGAACAAGTTGACTCTGACCATCTCTCTCTATATATATACAGTGAGCGAACATTCGGACAGCGGGCGGTGTTTTTCTGTGTTTTCTTTATATTTTGTAAAATTCAATATTAAAATGTCCCAAAGAATGTGCAGAGGTGAGAAAATGAACAAATCTATTACATTTGTTGTTGTATAATTACTCCTGCCAGTAGGTGTCACTGTGTATCAGACAGCGGGGACAGTGAGTGAGAGAAGAAGGAATTTATTCTTTCGTGAAATTACACCTACGAAATACAACACTACTGAAATAAAGAAGGAAATAATAGAGAAATATGAGAGTTATTGTTGTTTCAGGTAGATACATTTTATAAAAAAAGAAGGAAATGTATTATGGTGTATGGTACAGCACACGTACTGAAATGTGTTGTGTGTGTTTATGTACAGTACTGCTGTGTGTTGTTTATTATTATTGTCTATTACAGGAATGTCTATTCTATAATTTAAGATTTAGGGGAAAATATACTTCTATTTATAACAAAAAAGAGCATTTAAGACATTAGAGAGGTTAGGTAAGGGGGGGTTCTGGAGGTCTGGCACGGATTAATTCTGTTTACATTATTTCTTATGGGAAAAATAGGTTTAACTAACAAACATTTTGACTTCGGAACCAATTAAATTCGTAAGTCAAGGGTCAACTGTAAATACATTTAGGATTTGTTGAGCTACAACTGGGCAAACCAAACCAGTCTCATTTTGATTAACTTGATTCTTTGTTTTTGAGCCTCTTCTGAATCACTGGCCTGTGTTAATAGCCTTTTAGAAGAATCATTCCATCATAAAAATCGCTGACAGGCAGTGAAAGGACGTCTGCAGATGTGTTTCCTCGCCTTTGTTTCTCCGTTCAGACAGAGAGGGGAAAGTCCTCCAGATCTGTCTGAGGTTTTATATGCCGTGCCAAGTACGCCGGCACATCCAGGTCAGGAATTTCTGTTCAAATAAATAAGCAAAAGAAGAGAGTCTGTTGCTAAGGGTTAGACGTTCTGCGCATGGACTAAGTTGATAGGGTGTCGGGTTGTTTTTACTCTTGGTTTGAATACTCTGGTCAGTATTCAGGATGGGTTTTAGGTTTTTTTGGGTGGAAGGAGTCATCACAGTTGGATTGTGTTCATACAGACACAGTCCCTCCAAAATCGAGCTTGAGTTACCTGATTTAAGCCTTAGTGTGTCACTATAAATATTATTATTAAATTGAAGCATTATACACTGATCAGCCATAACATTAAAACCACCTCCTTGTTTCTACACTCACTGTCCATTTTATCAGCTCCACTTACTATATAGAAGCACTTTGTAGTTCTACAATTACTGACTGTAGTCCATCTGTTTTTCTGCATGCTTTATTAGCCCCCTTTCATGCTGTTCTTCAATGGTCAGGACCACCACAGAGCAGGTATTATTTAGGTGGTGGATGATTCTCAGCACTGCAGTGACACTGACATGGTGGTGGTGTGTTAGTGTGTGCTGTGCTGGTATGAGTGGATCAGACACAGCAGCGCTGCTGGAGTTTTTAATTACCGTGTCTACTCACTGTCCACTCTATTAGACACTCCTACCTAGTCGGTCCACCTTGTAGATGTAAAGTCAGAGACGATCGCTCATCTATTGCTGCTGTTTGAGTCGGTCATCTTCTAGACCTTCATCAGTGGTCACAGGGTGCTGTTGGCTGGATATTTTTGGTTGGTGGACTATTCTCAGTCCGGCAGTGACAGTGAGGTGTTTAAAAACTCCAGCAGCGCTGCTGTGTCTGATCCACTCATACCAGCACAACACACACTAACACACCACCACCATGTCAGTGTCACTGCAGTGCTGAGAATTTTCCATGGAAAAGATTTAATGCTTAATGTAACCTGGATATTAGTAATACATATGTTGCTTGTGTATTAAGTCATTATAGTTGTTAAATCGTTATGTTGGCGCTTGAGGTGGCTGGGAGTCTAAAGTACAGAGATAAGCAACATGTCGTTAAGTTATAAGCAGATAAGAAACAACAGTTAGCACAGAATGGAGGTTCCAAAGTCCAACACCCAATGTAATTTGAACAGAGCAGTATAAACGGAGGGGCAGATTCCTGTTCCTTGTTCTTCAGCTATTCCGCTGCTGTAAGAACCCACAATCGTGCCAATAAGTCCTTCCAATCCAGTCAGCTGTAATCTTTGTTTTTATTTATCATATCACCTTATTTTTCCACGACAGTGTCCCAAAAGTTTGCGTTCCGATCACTACATACACAGAAAATAACATAAAAAGTGAAAAAATGCAGAAATCATTAAGTTCTCAAGACTGTTGTGACTTGCATTTCTGTTACACATGTGTACATCTGGAAAAGGTTGGCGTGGTTGGCGCGGTCGGTACGGTTGGCACTTGTATGAGTGAGAGGGTGAAGGACAGAAACTGTGCTGGCTGGTACGTGAGTAATTTAGTGTGTTGGAGAGAAATATTGATTGTATTTGACGGTTGTGCTGATGAAGTCTCTCCGACTCGGCTTCCTTTCTGTTGGTAACAACCTTCTCCAGATTACTTTCTCTCTGAGTCTGCAGTTCACACACACACACACACACACACACACACACACACACACACACACACACACACACACACACACACACAACTGTGTGTGTGTTAACTGAAACACAGATGATTGCCTGATTTCTGAGGCATAACCTTGGGAACTGAGCTCTCCCCCTTGGCTTGGTGGGTAGCACTGTCGCCTCACAGAGAAAGGGTCCTGGGTTCTATCCCCAAGTAGGGGGTCCGGGTCCTTTCTGTGTGGAGTTTGCATGTTTTCCTCGTGTCCGTGTGGGTTTCCTACCACAGTACAAAGACGTGCAAGTGAGGTAAACTGGAGATACAAAATTGTCCAAGACTGCTTGACAATAAACTTGAACTGATGAATCTTGTGTAATGAGTAACTACCGTTCCTGTCATTAATGTAACCAAAGTGTAAAACATGACGTTACAATCCTAATAAATAAATTAATAATGAATAAATCTGTCACACAGCGTCTGGGATCCTCGTCTTCTTTAAAACACACACTTACACACCTTCATCCTTCCTCCAGCGGACGTCTCGGCTTGTTCTCTTCTTCTGTTCTTTGATTTTTCTCTTCTCTCTTTGCACTCGTTTGATTTATTTATTTATTTGTCTGCCAGTCTGTGTGTGATGTGTGAGTACTCCTGTCATCGTGCTTACTTTGTCCCATTCTTCATCCTCTGTCGTGGTCCTGACGTGTGTGTGTGTGGAAGCAGAAATCACGATGCTTCCACGGTGAACAGTCGAGGCCGTTCAGAAGCCGCTCGGTGTTAAGGAATCAGCGGTGGTTTGATTTGCTCCTGTGTGTAATTGTGAAAACAAACAGCTTTGCTTCAGCCTGTTGAGAGCTCGGCTGTCATCCTGTTACTTCTCCTCCTCGCTGTGTCACAGTTTTTTAGCGCCGAGTTTTCTTCCCTCTGCTCTGCGTTAACGTTGAAACAGATTTTGCTGTTGATGCGAGCTGAAGGCCACCGTGTTTGTCTTATTGGGATTGATGGATTAATTTGTCTTGTGGAAAAAGCCATCTGGTAGTGAGGTGTGTGTGTGTGTGTGTGTGTGTGTGTGTGTGTGTGTGTGTGTGTGTGTTCAGAGTCCAAATTTTGTCCAGGTTATTTACTCTCGTCCTTTAGTCTCGTCCTTTCTGTCATACAGGAAGTGTTTTGGTGGATTGTGTTTAATTTCTCATTGCTGGATTAATCTCAGTTTATTCAATTATTCAACATAATTCCGGTCTAGTACTAGTACATATGTGAGTGAGTCGGTAACATGATCTAATTAAAAAGTTATTCAATTATTTATTTATTTATGTATGTATTTATTATTATTGTTATTATTATCATCATTTATTATTTATCATTATTATAACATCTAATTAAATAATAATTATAATGATATAATAATAATAATCTACAACATCTAAATAAATAATGATGACGATAACAGTTTAAAACATAAACAAAATAATAATAATAATAATAATATAAAACATCTAAATAATAATACTAATAACATAAAACATCTAAATTATAACAACAACAACAATAATAATAATAATAACAATAATAATAATAACAGTAATAATAATAATAAAATAATAATAGCGTAAAACATCTAAATAATAGTAATAATGATGATGATATAATAATAACATAAAACATCTAAATTATAATTACAACAACAATAATAATAACAGTAATAATAATAACTAATAACAATAATAATAATAACAATAATAATAATTACTACTAATAATAATAGTAAAATATAAATAATAACTAATAATAATAATAATAAAATAATAATAATAATAGCGTAAAACATCTAAATAATAATAATAATGATGATGATAATAATAATAACATAAAACATCTAAATTATAATAACAACATTAATAATAATAACAGTAATAATAATAATAGCGTAAAACATCTAAATAATAATGATAATAATATAATAATAATAACAATAATAATATTAACATAAAACATCGAATTAATAATAATAATTGTTGTTTTGTTTGTTATTATTAGTATTAGTATTATTATTATTGTTATTGTTATTATTAATTTATTTAGATGTTTAATTTAGACTTTGATTTCCCTTGTCGATAGTGTAGTTTCTATGCCTACTCCTGGTTTCTTGCTACCTCACAAAAACATGCAGAGGGTGGACTGAGGGTGGACTGACTGCTTTACATAACCCTGGGTATTATAATGTAAGTGAAAGTTTGTGGTTGATGACTTGTCCAGGCTGTACTCCTGTCGTTCACCCTGTGTTTTTAGATGGCACTGGACCCACCACTGTCTAATTAGGGGTGAAGAGATTAAGGATGACTGATTTAATGAATGACTGTGTCCCATGTTCATGTGTAGTAAATCCCTGTAGGTCACCCACGTCTCCAGGCTTTAGTATTTGGTTATTTGGTTTACTCTTTCATGAAAGATGGATGTAAAACCCCTACACTAGCGTGCCAGTAACCGTTCCTAGCCATCCATCACCCTGTTTTCACAATGACAGTCTCTCTTTCTTGTTCTGTACCTCTGTAACCCTCTCTTGAGTGGCGGTGACCCCCTGTAGTTCTGCGCTCCCCACTAACCCAATAAAGGTGAACTGTAATTATGAGATGCCTTTTAAAAGACTGTCGCCAGCAATTATCAGAGCCATTCGTCTCCTCCAGCTTAAATATCATAACACAGTCTAGTGAGAGAGAGAGAGAGAGAGAGAGAGAGAGAGAGAGAGAGAGAGAGAGAGAGAGAGAGAGATTTTTACTAGCTGTCAACCCATGATGATTCCACAAGGTTCTGGACTTATGATTAGGGCTCTACTAAATTCACAGAAAAATCACAGATTTCACGGATTTATAAAGAAAAGAGCCACATTTTATGGAGGTCATTAAAAAACACTCATACATTGAATAATATAATAAATAGAAGCTACAATACGCATCAAAGCTACCTTAATAGTTGAATGTAAATCTAGAACATCCAGCGATGGTCTCAAAGATGAAAATTCTCATCCGTGTATTGACCCCCAAAGTGCATTCACAGAATCGGTCGCCAGTTTTCCAAACTCAGTTACTTGACTCGTGCTTTAGACTTTAACATCTCATTTGTATAACTGATTGCTGGTGTGACCGAGCGTCTTTAGAGTTTGCTGAGTTTATAAAGAAAGAAATAAACTCTACATAGACAAACTATCGGGAGCCGAATACTTTACTGACTTGTTCTTTTGAGGTGCAGCTCAGACTACAGAGAGATGATCTTGTGTGTAGAGAAACACACTTTTCCATTAATTATGGAATCCACAAAGAGACAAAGTGCTCTCAATAGGTAAACACACACATCGAACATGGTCAGCACCGCAAACTACACCATAGAAAAGTCTGGTACACTAACTTAACTGCTGTAGGATTGCTAGGACAAACTGAAAAATGCTAAAGACAAACCTTCAATTTTGAATTTCACAGCAAATGCATATTACTTGGCTTTCCCTTTGGGATTAATAAAGTGATCCATCCATCCATTTATACATCCATTTATCTATATATCCATCTATTCATCATTTATCTATATATCCATCCATCAGTCCATTTATCTATATATCCATCCATCCATCCATTTATCTATATATCCATCCATCCATCCATCCATTTATACATCCATTTATCCATTTATCCATCCATCCATTTATCTATATATCCATCCATCCATCATTTATCTATATATCCATCCATCCATCCATCATTTATCTATATATCCATCCATCCATTTATCTATATATCCATCCATCCATCCATTTATACATCCATTTATCCATTTATCCATCCATCCATTTATCTATATATCCATCCATCCATCATTTATCTATATATCCATCCATTTATCTATATATCCATCCATCCATCCATCCATTTATCTATATATCCATCCATCCATCCATTTATCTATATATCCATCCATCCATCATTTATCTATATATCCATCCATCCATCCATCCATCCATCCATTTATCTATATATCCATCCATCCATCATTTATCTATATATCCATCCATCCATCCATCCATCCATCCATTTATCTATATATCCATCCATCCATCCATCATTTATCTATATATCCATCCATCCATCCATCCATCATTTATCTATATATCCATCCATCCATCCATCCATCCATTTATCTATATATCCATCCATCCATCCATTTATCTATATATCCATCCATCCATCATTTATCTATATATCCATCCATCCATCCATCCATTTATCTATATATCCATCCATCCATCCATTTATCTATATATCCATCCATCCATCCATCCATCCATTTATCTATATATCCATCCATCCATCCATTTATCTATATATCCATCCATCCATCCATTTATCTATATATCTATCCATCCATTTATCTATATATCCATCCATCCATCCATCCATCCATTTATCTATATATCTATCCATCCATTTATCTATATATCCATCCATCCATCCATCCATCCATTTATCTATATATCCATCCATCCATCCATCATTTATCTATATATCCATCCATCCATCCATCCATCCATCCATTTATCTATATATCCATCCATCCATCCATCCATCCATCCATTTATCTATATATCCATCCATCCATCCATCCATTTATCTATATATCCATCCATCCATCCATCATTTATCTATATATCCATCCATCCATCCATTTATCTATATATCTATCCATCCATTTATCTATATATCCATCCATCCATCCATCCATCCATCCATTTATCTATATATCCATCCATCCATCCATCCATTTATCTATATATCCATCCATCCATCCATCCATCCATCCATTTATCTATATATCCATCCATCCATCCATCCATCCATTTATCTATATATCCATCCATCCATCCATCCATCCATCCATTTATCTATATATCCATCCATCCATCCATCATTTATCTATATATCCATCCATCCATCCATCATTTATCTATATATCCATCCATCCATCCATTTATCTATATATCCATCCATCCATCATTTATCTATATATCCATCCATCCATCCATCCATCCATTTATCTATATATCCATCCATCCATCCATTTATCTATATATCCATCCATCCATCCATTTATCTATATATCCATCCATCCATCCATCCATCCATTTATCTATATATCCATCCATCCATCCATCCATCCATCCATTTATCTATATATCCATCCATCCATCCATCCATCCATTTATCTATATATCCATCCATCCATCCATCCATCCATCCATTTATCTATATATCCATCCATCCATCCATCATTTATCTATATATCCATCCATCCATCCATCATTTATCTATATATCCATCCATCCATCCATTTATCTATATATCCATCCATCCATCATTTATCTATATATCCATCCATCCATCCATCCATCCATTTATCTATATATCCATCCATCCATCCATTTATCTATACATCCATCCATCCATCCATCCATTTATCTATATATCCATCCATCCATCCATCCATCCATTTATCTATATATCCATCCATCCATCCATTTATCTATATATCCATCCATCCATTTATCTATACATCTATCCATCCATTTATCTATCTATCCATCCATCCATCCATTTATCTATCTATCCATCCATCCATCCATTTATCTAAATATCCATCCATCCATCCATTTATCTATCTATCCATCCATCCATCCATTTATCTATCTATCCATCCATCCATCCATTTATCTATCCATCCATCCATTTATCTATATGTCCATCCATCCATTTATCTATCTATCCATCCATCCATCCATTTATCTATCTATCCATCCATCCATCCATTTATCTAAATATCCATCCATTTATCTAAATATCCATCCATTTATCCATCCATCCATCACACGAGAAATGGCCAATTTCATGACTCGATTTTCACGGCCGTATATTTGGTAGGGCCTTAATTATGAGCAATAACACATGTTGGCCAAACCATTGTTAGAAGGAGACTAGATCTACATCTACAGTAGAAATGATGCACCACTGTCTTGTTCCTTGCTTCCCCCCCAGTGACCATTTCTACACACCAGAGCATAGCAAGGTTTGTCCATATTTTTTTAAACTGACCATTAGTGGATGATGTGAACGACTCTGTCAGCTGTTCCAGTCTGGCACGTTTCTTATTGAGGTGCGGAGGCGACCCTCTAATAAGTGATGTAACGCGGATCCTGTGTATGAAATTCTTCTCATTTTAGTTCACAATAACACAACAAAATATTAAATATTAAACTTAGTATTAAGCTTAATGTGCCATAAAGTCAGCAAACAACAGGATGGATGCCTAGAAATGCAGAAACGTGGTGTCTATAATATATATTTAGTTGTTTTTGCACTAATCAACTTTATTGGGGCGGCACAGTGGCTAAGTGGGTAGCACTGTCGCCTCACAGCAAGAAGGTCCTGGGTTCGGTCCCCAGGTGGGGCGGTCCGGGCCATGGGTTTCCTCCTACAGTACAAAGACGTGCAAGTGAGGTGAATTGGAGATACAAAATTGTCCAGGACTGTGTTTGATATTAAAATTGTGAACTGATGAACCTTGTGTAATGAGAAACTACCGTTCCTGTCTTGAATGTAACCAAAGTGTAAAACATGACGCTAAAATCCTAATAAACAAACAATCCACTTTATTAACCCAGCACATATATATTAAATCTTCATCTAAATTCTGAACCATTCTGTAACCTGTGGCTGCAGGTTTTCATACCAAGGCTTGTGCCACTCTTGGATTTGGATCAAATCATTGGTGCCCAGCATGATTTTGGCCCATTCCTCATTTGATGAAATAGCTTGGTGGTTTATTTATTTATTTATTAGGATTTTAACGTCATGTTTTACACTTTGGTTACATTCATGACAGGAACGGTAGTTACTCATTACACAAGATTCATCAGTTCACAAAGTTAATATCAAACACAGTCATGGACAATTTTATATCTCCAGTTCACCTCACTTGTGTGTCTTTGGACTGTGGGAGGAAACCGGAGCTCGAACCCAGGAGCCTATCCCGGCTTTTCAATGGACGCAAGGCACACAGTAACACCCTGGACGGGGCGCCAGTCCATCGCAGGGCAGACACACATACACATACACACAATCATTCACCTATAGGGCAATTCAGTGTCTCCAATTAATCTGGCTGCATGTTTTCGGACTGTGGGAGGAAACCGGAGCTCCCGGAGGAAACCCACGCAGACACGGGGAGAACATGCAAACTCCACACAGAATTCCCCGCCTGGGGATCGAACCCAGGACCTTCTTGCTGTGAGGCGACGGTGCTACCCACCGAGCCACCCTGTGCCTGAAGTGACGGGCAGAATCTGTCGCGCACACGGCGCACTTTCTCAGTTTGACAGGAACAAACAGGCGGAGGATGACGAGCCTTCAGCAGGAGCATCACTGAGACAGTTGACCTTCGAGATCCTGTTTTCTCCTCGTATCTTGTAAGCGTGGGGATGCAGCGCTCGCCTCGCTGCGCTAACAGGTGTCGTCTGTTTGTCTCGTCCTTAATGGGGTTCACCCAAACACACGCGAGGTGCGGTACCAGGCATCCGCGGCGGTGTTTACCGTGTCGACTGTCAGACATAACACACCTGGTGATACAGACACACACTCGCAGGCTTCACACCTTCGTGTTTAACCTTCCCGCTCGACGCCGCTGTCCGACGTTAACACGCTGCAGGCTGTTTGCACGCCGTCCTTATTTTTGTTTACTAACACGTTCCTGCACCCAGTGGCACTCCCGAGCCTCGTCTGTTCCGGATCGACCCTAAAGCTGCCGGATCGTGGCGTCGGTGGACAGCAGGAATTACAGGACGCTCGCTTTTTAAACTCAGGTTGAAAAGCAGCGGGTTGCTATATAGAAGCTTCAATTCACATGTTTGCTTCTTCATCATCCTGCTTTCACACTAGAGTCTGTCAGCTCTCAGGAGACCAGCAGCTTTAAATCAGCTTTTTATTTTTTCATCTTGTCACTCCTGCATTGTTGTTGTAAGTGACCGTGTCGGCCTGGTTCTCTGCTTCTCTTGAAGGTGCACTCATTTAATTCTTATTATTATTTCTTTCGAATAAATAGTTGTTTGACTGAGTTAAAAACACTAAGCCTGGCTGCCATGTTTACATTCCTTTTGCTTGTCACATGGTAGACATGCCTCCAGAAGCTTTTTACTCCAATATGATCCTTAGAACTGATGCCCCTCAGCACAGGTTCTGTGGACCTGAGTCTGATCTTTACCTCTGTTCCCTGTCTGTTCTCCGTCTGTTCTCCTTGTGTCTCGCTGGGTTTTCTCCGGATGAATCAGCTACTCTAAGTTGGCACTAGGTGTGATGGTTCCTGTTGGGTGTATTCTTACCTTGCATCCAGGAGTTTTGGATGGAGTTCTGGACCCACTGTGACCCATTTTTTTTGTAATTTGATAGTGATGAATTGTCTTTTCCATTCACTGTCTGTTTTACCACAGTGTTCAGGGTCCCGATGGGTCTGATTCACTGTGGTGAAAAAGGTAGGAAACACCTTGGACTGGTCACCAGTCCATCACAGAGCAATCACACACACACACACACACACGTTAGTAGCTCCAGTTACTTGACTGTGTGTGTGTTTGAACTCGTGAGAGGAAACCCAGAGCAACCAGAAGAAACCCACACAGACATGGAGAACATCAAACCCAGGTGGCATTGCTACCCACCGAGCCACTGTAGCACCCTTATTCAATATAGCATAGAAGAAACCTCCTCATGCTTTTGTTTTCATCATACATTATTAGCTTAGTAAATAATGGACAGGAATTATCCCAAACTAAAGTTTAGGAGGTTTAAAACCCCCACCAGTGTGACTTATACAGTCGTCTCCGCTCTGCTCTCTGCTCCTGCCCTACACGGCCCGAGCACGATTGTACAAATTAAACCACAGTTTCTGCTTCCACTTTCATTTAAACAGCCATTAACCAAACACAGAGGTGCGCCGTTCATGCGGTAGCGGCTGATTGGAATTCCGGCAGAGTGCCGCGTCCGTCGATACAACGATTTCCTCACTTATGAATGCGTGGCGGGGCGGCGGCTCTCAGGCTAATGCTTTCAGGTGCAGGATATTGAGAGCAGAAAGAAGGCCGGAGCGTGGCAGAGATGAAGGGACGGAGTGATAAAGGGAGAAGGAAGAGGAAGGGTTCTGATGGATGGAGCTCCTGCTCTCCGGCTCAGTCCCCTCATTCATCAGCCGCTACAGAGTCGTGGGTTTAAAAAGTCATTTTCATAAGTGCAGGACATCACAGAGGCGAGCGAGACGGAGAGAGCGTCCACCTCACGTAGTTTCTAATGCATTCACTCTCTCATCCGCACTCGCACTGGGCTTTTACACTCTTGTGCAAGTGCTGCAGTTCTGCTTCTGGTTTCTCCACATTTGTTAGTGCTCATGCTTGTAGTTGGTCGGCACTTAAGCCATCTTTAAAGTTTGGCTCAAAATTAATGCATTTTTGGGTGGCACAGCGGTCTGATATGCCAGCTCACCGCCACAGAAAGTTTAAGGTCTCAAATTCGAATCTTAGTTGTGCTACCGACCTGACTGTGTGCCCAGTTGTACAGTTGTATGGAGTTTCTGGTGGCACGGTGGGTCGGTGTGTAGCACTGTCACCTCACAGCAAGAAGGTCCTAGGTTCGATTCCCAGTTGGAGCTGTCTGGGTTCTGTCTGTTAGACACTGGGACATGAAGCATATCATTTCTTTTAAATTACTGATATATTTTATCTGTTACTACTTGGTGAGGGCAGTTGTAGCCTAGCGGTTAAGGTACTGGACTAGTAATCGAAAGGTCACTGGTTCAAGCCTCACAGCTGCCAGGTTGCCACTGTTTGGCTCTTGAGCAAGGCTCTTAACCTTCAGTTGCTTAGACAATATATACTGTTACAGTACTGTAAGTCGGGTGGCACGGTGGCTCGGTGGGTAGCATTGTTGCCTCACAGCAAGAAGGTCCTGGGTTTGATCCCCAGACTGGGCGGTCCGGGTCCTTTCTTTGTGGAGTTTGCATGTTCTCCCCGTGTTTGTGTGGGTTTCCTCCGGGAGCTCTGATTTCCTCCCACAGTTAATTGAAGACATTAAATTGCCTTATAGGTGTGTGTGTGTGTCTGCCCTGAGATGGACTGGCGCCCCGTCCAGGGTGTTACTGTGTGCCTTGCGCCCATTGAAAAGCTGGGATAGGCTCCACCACCCCCAGCGACCCTGATTGGACAAGCGGTTTAGTAAGTGAGAAAGTCGATATAAGTAAATGCAGCTAAATGCCGAAAATGGTGGGGCTGAATCACCTTAAATTTAATAATTACAAGGAGTGTCCCAATACTTTTGTCCATGTAGTATATAGTAATTCACGTACTATTATTTTAACTCCTTTAAAGTAAAATCTGCATTGCATTCTTGTTAGAACGATTGGTTTAATAGTTCACAAGTGGAAAATTCCAAGGTCCTGTGACAGCTTTCTGGCTTGCACTAGAGTGTTTGTGTCTGGCACCAGGCCCACTGCAGCCCTGACCCTTATTAAAGTCTCATTAGGTCTTCTACATGTTACATATCAGC
>NC_085999.1:4157500-4207500 GCF_030014385.1 Trichomycterus rosablanca
CAATGGCCAGCAATCAGAACGGGTCAATCAGAACGGGATTCAGCCTTTCGACTGATCCTCCAATCATCTTGCAGAAGCTCCACGTCCAGACCCGCCCACAACTCCATTCACCCTCAGAGACGCTCAGCGTCCGGGGGCGGGACAAAATCGTGGCATTTATCCAATGACCGGCGAGTTTCGAAGCAATGAAAAAAACCGTTCCATGCAGTTCCGTTGAAGTGAACAGACGCTCAGCTTCTACGGGCAAATGCATTGATGCTGCGGGAGTTAACAAAATCGAGTCAGTCGATTTGTGATAAGTAGCTGATTCTGAACGAACTCGTCTTCGAGATGAACGTGTTCTAACGCATTTGTAATCAATGAAATGTTAACACAACTGTACATATCTGACCATTTAATTTTTTATATTTTAGGGCAGGGGTGTCAAACTCATTTTCACCGAGGGCCACATCAGCATTTTGGTGGCCCTCAAAGGGCCGATTGTAACGTATCCTGCTGTGATTGCAGTCACATTGTTGTTTTTCTTGGAGGCTGAATTCTGCATTTTGTTCTACTTTACCACAGACACGGCCTCATAACACAAGAGACGCACCGGTTTCTCTTCCTGAAGCACAAACTTGTTTTCACTTTCATTAAATTTCCTCCTCATGCTTAATTTTCTTACTTATCTTTTTGTACATTTTAGGATCATGTGTAAATATGTGTAACATCATCTACTGGCGGGATGTGTCACTTTGCAGGTCACAAAATCAGCCTGCATTTTGAAAGATGCAGTTTATTTAGGATTTTACAGTGTATTTTTAAGACAATCATTCTGCCCTCACTAATAGTTTATTCCCCTTTCTCAGCTAGACAGACAGACAGACAGACAGACAGACAGCTCTCTTCAGAATACAGTCGGTTTATTTGCTCCCCAGCTGTGTGATACACTGTGTGCATCAAAATGAAGTAAAAATACAAACAATAAAAACAATAAAGAACCTAATACAGTAAAAGCACACAGCTGTAGTCAAGTGTTACATCTGGTACAATATGAGATTTAACCAAACGTAAAATAACGAGTTAGCATTTAGTGTAAAGATACTAATTGCTATAGTAACGTAACAACAGTATTTAATTACGGTAAATTTGTAACTAAAACGCTGTGATATACTCACTAAACATTTACTAACAACTGAGAATATAAACGCCACTACTTACAGACGATGCTTGGGTATTATACTGCAAGATAATTATTTGTATTTATTTATTATTGTTTACATTACTAACTACGCTACCCCGCGTTCTTTTGCTATAAAAGTCACATGGCTTCTTAGCGAAGGTTAAAGTTAGTTGCCATGACTACGATGTCACGTTGTCTCTTAAAGGCGCAGGAGCGCATTAAATTTTAAGCGCGTCTCTGTAACGACTCGAACCATCACAACAATCATACAGTCGTTTAAGCTCTCGCGGGCCGGATCAAATGACGCGGCGGGCCGGATCTGGCCCGCGGGCCGTGAGTTTGACACCCCTGTTTTAGGGGAAGCTGAGCTTCCCTTGCAGTCTTAGAGAAATCGCCACTGATACACTGATCAGGCATAACATAATGACCACTGACAGGTGAAGTGAATCTCCAAAACTGCAGCTCTTGTGGGGTGTTCCCAGTCTGCAGTGGTCAGTATCTATGTACAGTGGTAAACCGGCGACAGGGTCATGGGCGGCTCATTGATTCACGTGGGGAGCGAAAGGCTGACCCGTGTGGTCCGATCCAACAGACGAGCTACTGTAGCTCAGATTGCTGAAGAAGTTCATGCTGGTTCTGATAGAAATGCTGACCCCTGTCCACCGGCGAAAGCACCAACAATGAGCACGTGAGCATCGGAACTGGACCACAGTGGCCTGATCTGATGAATGACGTTTTCTTTTGCATCACGTGGATGGCCGGGTGCATGTGCGTCGCTTACCTGGGGAACACATGGCGCAAGGATGCACAAAGGCAAGCTGGCGGAAGCAGTGTGATGCTTTGGTTAATGTTCTGCTGGGAAACCTTGGGTCCTGCCATCCATCCATGGATGTTACTTTGACACACATCACCTACCTAAGCATTGTTCCAGACCATGTTCACCCTTTCATGGAGATGGTGTTTCCTGATGGCTGTGGCCTCTTTCAGCAGGATGTTGCGCCCTGCCAGGATGATGCTCCCTGCCAGGATAACGACCCCGTTATAAGTTTGTGTCCTCACAGCAAACTTTCCCAGTTAGTTTTCTCATTACCACTAATTAACGTGCTTCCTTTTTTTCCCTCTCTTTCGTCGCCAGTGCGTTCAGTGTGAACACAGCTGGTGTTTACCGACATGGAGATGGTTGAAGACAGATCCTTCACACACTCGCAGGAACACACACTCACATGGGTTAGAACAGCGGTAGTAGTGAGAGGGACAGTAATTAGGCACATAGTGTTTCCCTTACATCTCATTAGCATCTTTGCTACAGTCTGCTAATCCTTCTGTGTCCAGGGAGGGCTAAAATACACACTCCAGCCAGTTAGTTAAAAAAGTGTGTGTAAGTGTGTGTAAGTGTGTGTAGACACACCTCTGCACATCTAAAGCCATGTCAGACTTGTCCTTGTTGCCCCAATCAATATTCTATTATTTGAGCAGCCTTCCTCGTGTTGAGGTGTCATCCACGTTCCGTCTGTCTGTCTGTCTGTCTGTCTGTCTGTCTATCTATCTATCTATCTATCTATCTATCTATCTATCTATCTATCTATCTATCTATCTATCTATCTATCTATCTATCTATCTATCTATCTATCTATCTATCTATCTATCTATCTATCTAAGGTCAATCCAGAGCTGTTCAGTGAGGCTGAGATAGGTCAGGGCTCTGTGCAGGCCCCCTTTCTTTAAACCGAGCTTTTCCTCAGGTCTTTATATAGACCTTCTTTTGTGCACAAGGGGCCTTCCTTAAACTATTGCTGCACAGTTTAAAGCATATACTGTACAACTGTTAGCAATTGTTGTGGCAAATGTTTCTGTATTTGTCTGCATTCATATGGCACTCAATTCTGCCCCTTAGAAGCACCACATAACGTGATGCTGCCACCACCACGTTTCGCTGTAGTCAGGGTGTTACCCAGATGATGTGCAGTGGCTGTTCTTGACAGACATAGTGCTTGTTTTTCTGCTTAAAAAGGTTTAGTTTTAGATTAATCAGACCTAAGAATCCAAACTTTTGCTCTGTATACGAGCTCTTTCACCTTTGTAGTGGATAAATGTAGACAGAAATGTGTCCAGGGAGGGCTGAAATACACACACCAGCCAGTTTGTTAAAAAAGTGTGTGTGTGTGTAGACACACCTCTGCACATCTAAAGCCACGCCAGACTTGTCCTTGTTGCCCAATCAATATTCTATCATTTGAGCAGCCTTCCTCGTGTTGAGGTGTCGTCCACGTCTCGTGATCTCACGTCAGACGGTTCAGGTCTCCGTCTACGCCAGATTAGCGGTGTGATTCACCACGGCAATACACTCGAGAAACAACAGATCGTAACTGTCTAAGCACGACCAGAAGGCTCTTGGTAATCCAGCTTCTATTAGAAGAACCCGTCAAGCATCAAACAACAGTTCGGATGGTGAATAAAGAAGGAATTAAGAAAAGGATTTGCTTCTGCTTTGAAAAGACTTCCAGTGCATTCCTTTGAACTACGTGCGAGCTCAATTACAGCTTCAGCTTTGATATATTAGAGCGACCCGATCGCAGGTAATGCTCTCCGAGCGCCGCTTTCAAAGTGCGCCGACTTCTCCTTCATCCCACGATTCAGTGTCATAAAATTTTGCAGAGATCATCCGCTCTGTTATTCAGTCCGTCCTTCCGCTTTCCTGCCGTGTGCGTTTCATGTCATTCACTGCTTGATTGATGCTCACGGATGGAAACAAAAAGGAAGTGTAAAGAAAAGGAATCTGTAGTGGCTCTTCGCGGATGCTGAATTATGTTTCTGAAGAATGCCGACGCTTAGCCGTCGCTACAGACGCTCCTCTATCCGTACGGCTTTGAGCGGCTGTTGCTCTTTTGTTTTTGCCGAGTACGGACTTGGCGTGAGGCCCCGAATAACCGACTGGGCCACATCAGTGTTGTGGCTTAGCAGGAAAGAGGTTTTTGTCCTGCGTTTCTGTTTTATCTCTCGCTTTCAGACTGCAGAAGTGCTAAAGTACTTAAACCCAGCTAGTCCGCTCAGACTGCTGCACATGGTTCTGAGCTTATACAGAGCAAAGCTGGTGGCAGTTTCTCATAAACTTTCTGTGCCTGAACTTTCCATATGGAGCGTTTTAATATTTCTGTCACAATTATTACTGAACTGAATAAATATTTGAGATAATTGGGCTCTAGTTTCCAAATCACTGTTCTTAGATTCCATGATCCTGTATTTCATATTTAGTATATCTATATCTTGTTCGTCTATCTATCTATCTATCCGTCTGTCTGTCTGTCTGTCTGTCTGTCTGTCTGTCTGTCTGTCCCTCCGTCCGTCCGTCCGTCCGTCCATCCTTCTATCTATCTTTCTGTCTGTCTGTCTATCTATCGTTCTATCTGTCTGTCTGTCTATCTATCTATCTATCTATCGTTCTGTCTTTCTGTCTATTTATCTATCTATCTATCGTTCTGTCTTTCTGTCTTTCTGTCTATCTATCTATCTATCGTTCTGTCTATCTATCTATCTATCTATCTATCTATCTATCTATCTATCTATCTATATCTATCTATCTATCTATCTATCTATCTATCGTTCTGTCTATCTATCTATCTATCTATCTATCTATCTATCTATCTATCTATCTATCTATCTATCTATCTATCTATCTATCTATCTATCGTTCTGTCTATCTATCTATCTATCTATCTATCTATCTATCTATCTATCTATCTATCTATCTATCTATCGATCGTTCTGTCTTTCTGTCTGTCTATCTATCTATCGTTCTGTCTTTCTGTCTTTCTGTCTATCTATCTATCTATCTATCTATCTATCTATCGTTCTGTCTTTCTATCTATCTATCTATCTATCTATCTATCTATCTATCTATCTATCTATCTATCTATCTATCTATCTATCTATCTATCTATCTATTTTGTCCTTTTTGTCTGTTCGTCTATCTATTTATCTATCTTGTTTTGTTTGTATGTCTGTCTATATGTACGTCTGTCTGTCTGTCTCTGTCTGTCTGTCTCTGTCTGTCTGTGTCTGTCTGTCTATCCATCCATCCATCCTTCCTTCCTTCCTTCCTTCCTTCCTTCCATCCATCCATCCATTTATCATCTTGTCCTGTCTATCTATCTATCTATCTATCTATCTATCTATCTATCTATCTATCTATCTATCTATCTATCTATCTATCTATCTATCTATCTATCTATCTATCTATCTATCTATCTATAGTATCTACCTATCTATCTATCTATCTAATTATCTATCTATCTATCTATCTATCTATCTATCTATCTATCTATCTATCTATCTATCTATCTATCTATCTATCTATCTATCTATCTATCTATCTATATATATATATAGTTATTTTATCTTTTCTTATCCATCCATTCAAGTTCATTCCATGGTTGTTTAGTGGTGTGAGGTCAGTGCTATGTGTTGGCCTTCTAGACCTTCTTTTGTGGACAAGGGGTCTTCCTTAATCTATTGCTGCACAGTTCAAAAACACATATACAACTAATAGCAAATGTTGTGGTCTTAGTCTGCATGCATTTTGTAGGGTGTTCCTGTATTTGTCTGTTCATATGGTACTCAATTCTGCTACTTAAAAGCTCCTCATAACGTGATGCTGCCACCACAATGTTTCGCAGTATGCAGGGTGATGTACAGTGCCTGTTTTTGAGTGCTTGCATTCCTGCTCAAAAGGTTTAGTTTTAGATTAATCAGACCTGAGAATCCAACTAAATGAACTGTATACGAGCACGTTCACCTTTGTAGTGCACTGATGTACACAGATAAGAGCCTGGTGTGGAATAACTGAACGTTCAGTGAGTTTTGCATGTATAGCTTTTGAATGAACGGACTTTAATACTATGAGGAGTGCTAGAATGCTAGAAGAAAAGCTCTGCATCCTAAACTTTAATGCACCTGTATTTGACAGTATTTATGTCTGTATGGTTTTGTTCTAACCTCATTTTTACTTTCTTTGTCTGCCTATTAGATGAGGGCTCAGAGGCCAGCTCGGGAAGGGACACCCCTGCTAGCAGTTCGTCACGCCAGGGGCTTGCGGACAACGACGAGAGCAAGAAGGACAAGAAGAAGAAAGTCAAAGGAAAAAAGAAGGACAAGGCAAAGAGCAAAATGAAGGAAAAAGACAAGAAGAAGGTGGAAGAGGCCGCTGAAGAGCCCGAGAAAAGAGCAAAGAAAAAGGCAGAGGAGGCCACTGAGGAGGCAGATAAGAAGACAAAGAAGAAGGGATTCGGTCTGCTGAGGTAATCCGTCTGTCTGTCTGTATGTGTGTCTGTGTATCTGTCGGTCTGTCCGTCCATCCATTTGTCCAGCCAACAAGCTGAAATGTGATGGAGGTGGTTTCAGGTCACTCAGCAGGATTTGAAGCTCGAGCCAACATGACTAGATGAATGTGTGTGTGTGTGTGTACGTGCACGTGCACGTGCAAGTGTATGGCTGACCACAACTGCTGTGTAACAGAGCGTCCAGTTCTGAGCTCCATATGGCCTGTCCGAGTGCCGCAGTCCTTTTCTGTCGCCCGCTGTCAGGGTTAATCTGCATGGCAAAGGGCACCGGTGCCAACACATGTCCGCACGGCCGCCCGTCCACTCTGACCAGAGCGACATTTTGGGGGGCGGATCCACTGACCGCAGTGCTGCGGACGGCGTGCTGCGTGATTGACTCAGTGGATCAGAGCAGGGGCAGTTTATTGTTTTAAAATTGTTTTTATTTGGCCGACTGCTGGGAGGACCGAGAGGTCGTGTCTTACCCAGCGGCACTGCCACAAGGTGAGTCCAGACCACATGATTCAGAGGAGCAGGAAAGGAAAGGTACACATGAATAGTGAATTAGAATAGAATAGAATAGAATAGAATAGAATAGAATAGAAT
Source organism: Trichomycterus rosablanca (assembly GCF_030014385.1). NCBI lineage: Eukaryota > Metazoa > Chordata > Actinopteri > Siluriformes > Trichomycteridae > Trichomycterus > Trichomycterus rosablanca. Next base: position 4,164,584 of record NC_085999.1, read on the forward strand.
AGAATGCATTTATTTGTCATATATACATATACACGTGTACAGTACAATGAAATTCTTTCTCCGCGTATCTCAGCTTATTTGGTCAGACCGCAGGTCAGCTATTGTACTGCACCCAAATAGCCAAATAGATTGAGGGCCTTGCTTAAGGTTGGCTACTCTAAATAATTATTTATTATTATTATTATTATTATTATTATTATTATTATTATCATTATCATTATTATTATCATTATTATTATCATTATTATTATTATTATCAGTATTGTTATTACTGTTATTATTATTATTGTTACTGTTATTATTGTTATTATTATTATTATTATTATCATCAGTATTGTTATTACTGTTATTATTATTATTGTTACTGTTATTATTGTTATTATTATTATTATTATTATTATTATTATCATTATCATTATTATTATCATTATTATTATCATTATTATTATTATTATCAGTATTGTTATTACTGTTATTATTATTATTGTTACTGTTATTATTGTTATTATTATTATTATTATTATCATCAGTATTGTTATTACTGTTATTATTATTATTGTTACTGTTATTATTATTATTATTATTATCATTATCATTATTATTATCATTATTATTATCATTATTATTATTATTATCAGTATTGTTATTACTGTTATTATTATTATTGTTACTGTTATTATTGTTATTATTATTATTATTATTATTATCATCAGTATTGTTATTACTGTTGTTATTATTATTATTATTGTTATTATTATTATTATTAATAATTATTTTTATTATTAATTATTATTGTTATTGTTATTATTATTAATTATTATTGTTATTAATTATTATTATTTTAATATTATTAATAATAATTATTATTGTTATTATTATTTTATTATTATTATTATTATTGTTATTATTATTCATAATAATAATTATTATTGTTATTATTATTATTATTTTTATCAATCATTATTATTATTATTATTATTACTATTATTGTTATTATTATTATTTAATTAATTTATATTATTATTTATTTATATTATTATTAGTAGTAGTAGTATTTGTAAAATAGACAAAATTAGCCATTTTTAACATTCAAAATTTTTTGTCAGAAAACTAGAATTGTAACTACTTAGGAAATAATAGACGTACAGTTTAATCAGCACATAATGTCAGACACACGATCCCCAAAACTACTGATTCTAAAAGTCACTTCTGTACAACTTCAGAAACAGGGACAGTAAACGGGCCTCGTAGCCGCGAGGCCACGACACTCACAGCATGGCACTGTATCTAATAAAGTTACAGCCACTATTTATACTCATTACACATGGATGGCATTTTGGTGGGCATGCCAGTGTGCTTCCCTCCTGGTTGTACAAAGATGTATCTGGTCCTCGGTGTGGACGGAAGCCATATTGCATTTGTTTTCTCTTTTGGATCATGTGTCACTCTGCTGGCTGGAAGCTGACGGGGTACCGAGTGTTCAGGACGTCTCGTCCGATACGATTCCTGATGATGCCCATCCTTCATCATCAGTGGCTCCATCTGCTAGTGTTTCACGTTTAAAATAGTGCTTGTTGGCCAGCAGACGTGAAATTCTTGGATTTAAGCCTGTATGAGTGACCATGTACAGTGGATATAAAAGTCTACACACCCCTGTTATAAATCAGACCTAAATAAAGATTTTCCTCCTGTAATGTGGCCTACAAATCATTTAGGGAGGGGAAATAAAAATAAAAAGAACTTATAATAATAATAATAAGAGAATATAATAAATTCAATGTCTTTGTCATATACAGGTGCTGGTCATAAAATTAGAATATCATGAAAAAGTTGATTTATTTCAGTAATTCCATTCAAAAAGTGAAACTTGTATATTATATTCATTCATTACACACAGACTGATATATTTCAAATGTTTATTTCTTTTAATGTTGATGATTATAACTGACAACTAATGAAAACCCCAAATTCAGTATCTCAGAAAATTAGAATATTACTTAAGACCAAGACAAAAAAAGGATTTTTAGAAATGTTGGCCAACTGAAAAGTATGAAGATGAAAAGTATGAGCATGTACAGCACTCAATACTTAGTTGGGGCTCCTTTTGCCTGGATTACTGCAGCAATGCGGCGTGGCATGGAGTCCATCAGTCTGTGGCACTGCTCAGGTGTTATGAGAGCCCAGGTTGCTCTGATAGTGGCCTTCAGCTCTTCTGAATTGTTGGGTCTGGCGTATCGCATCTTCCTCTTCACAATACTCCATAGATTTTCTATGGGGTTAAGGTCAGGCGAGTTTGCTGGCCAATTAAGAACAGGGATACCATGGTCCTTAAACCAGGTACTGGTAGCTTTGGCACTGTGTGCAGGTGCCAAGTCCTGTTGGAAAATGAAATCTGCATTTCCTTAAAGTTGGTCAGCAGCAGGAAGCATGAAGTGCTCTAAAACTTCCTGGTAGACGGCTGCGTTGACTTTGGACCTCAGAAAACACAGTGGACCAACACCAGCAGATGACATGGCACTCCAAACCATCACTGACTGTGGAAACTTTACACTGGACCTCAAGCAACGTGGATTCTGTGCCTCTCCTCTCTTCCTCCAGACTCTGGGACCTTGATTTCCAAAGGTAATGCAAAATTTACTTTCATCAGAGAACATAACTTTGGACCACTCAGCAGTCCTTTTTGTCTTTAGCCCAGGCGAGACGCTTCTGACGCTGTCTCTTGTTCAAGAGTGGCTTGACACAAGGAATGCGACAGCTGAAACCCATGTCTTGCATACGTCTGTGCGTGGTGGTTCTTGAAGCACTGACTCCAGCTGCAGTCCACTCTTTGTGAATCTCCCCCACATTTTTGAATGGGGTTTGTTTCACAATCCTCTCCAGGGTGCGGTTATCCCTATTGCTTGTACACTTTTTTCTACCACATCTTTTCCTTCCCTTTGCCTCTCTATTAATGTGCTTGGACACAGAGCTCTGTGAACAGCCAGCCTCTTTAGCAATGACCTTTTGTGTCTTGCCCTCCTTGTGCGAGGTGTCAATGGTCGTCTTTTGGACAACTGTCAAGTCAGCAGTCTTCCCCATGATTGTGTAGCCTACAGAACTAGACTGAGAGACCATTTAAAGGCCTTTGCAGGTGTTTTGAGTTAATTAGCTGATTAGCGTGTGGTACCAGGTGTCTTCAATATTGTACCTTGTCACAATATTCTAATTTTCTGAGATACTGAATTTGGGGTTTTCATTAGTTGTCAGTTATAATCATCAACATTAAAAGAAATAAACATTTGAAATATATCAGTCTGTGTGTAATGAATGAATATAATATACAAGTTTCACTTTTTGAATGGAATTACTGAAATAAATCAACTTTTTCATGATATTCTAATTTTATGACCAGCACCTGTATATATATATACTGTACACGTGTACAGTACAATGAAATGTGTTTTCCACATATCCCAGCTTGTTTGGAAGCTGGGGTCAGAGTGCAGTGTCAGCCATTGTCCGGTTCCCCTGGAACCAAGAGGGTTAAGGGCCTTGCTTAAGGGCCCAACAGTGGCTCCATGGCAGAGTTGGGATTTAAACTCTCAACCCTCAACCTTTTGATTGATAGCCCAATGCTCTACCCACTAGGCTACCACTGCCCCTACCCAATAATAATGTGGTTGCATAAATATTCACACCTTTAAACTAATAATTTGTTAAAGCATCTTGTGCTTTTATAAGAGCATTTAGTATTTTTGGGCCGGAGTGTATCAGCATGGCACAGCTTAACTTGGCACTCTTTGCCCAAATCTTATGTGACCCTCTTCAGGTCACCCCACAGATCCAGGTCTGGGTGCCAATTTTAGAAGGGTGTGCACACTTACCACATTACATTACCCCAGGTGGGGTGGTCTGGGACAGCCCAGGTCCTTTCTGTGTTACCCTTTTTTTTTTTAAGTTTGCATGTTCTCCCCGTGTTTGCATGGGTTTCCTCCTACAGTCCAAAGACGTGCGAGTGGGGTGAACTGGAGATACCAAATTGTCCCTGACGGTGTTAAAAACTTGAACTGATGAATGTTGTGTAATGAGTAACTACCGTTCCTGTCATGAATGGAACCAAAGTGTAAAACATGACGTTAAAATCCTAATAAATAAATAAATCAATCTCAGCCCTGTAGATAAATGACATGTACATGTACAAGTACAGTTTAACACAAAAGTCTAAGGTCTGTTTTCTTATTCTACATATGAATTTGTAAATCAAGAAGCGTCTTATTTATTAAGGTTGTTATGTAAGTGCTTGACGATGCCTTTTAGTCATGCCTGCAGTCTCCAGAGGGTTCGCCCTAGTTTTACTGGTACCAGTACGTGATGGGAAACAGACAGTGGTACCCACACAGCGCCAGATATTTCTGGATTTAGTTTAAAAACTGAACACAACCACAGTGAAAGGTGGGGAGGTGCTAGGAGGTGCTAACAGCGGCCAGATGTTCCAATCATGTTTTGCACTCGTTAACGTGTAGCGAGCTGACGGGTATGTAAATGCTGCTGATTTTCACCTACACCAGTGACAAATCTGAGCCTGTTCTGAGACTCCTAACTGGTTCCAGATCTGGTAAACAGATTTAGGATTAGACAGTATTTATTCTTGATGACGTGAAGAACCGTTAGACACATTAGACTTGAGTTTCTCAGCTATTGATAGTCTTAGATTTGTGTTTACGTAGAAAGTGGTCATAGACACGTGTTTTTATTATTATTATTATTTTTTTATGCCTTGTTTCTTTGTTAATTAAGGTTTGCAGGAGCGTTCTAACTGGGCAGTTCAGCTGCTGTGTGTGTGTGTGTGTGTGTGTGTGTGTGTAGGACAGGTATTGCCCCAGGTGGTGAATGGGACCCATTAGGATGTTTTACATCCTGCAGACAGATGGAGATGCTGAAAGCTTTGCCAAATACGTCTCATTCATGCTGTTGTGCTCAACACGTTCTCGTATAAAATCCCTTTACATCATTCTGCACCATGCTAAGCATGTAAAACACACTGTTTTACATTTCCCTCCCCAAACCTCTGGATTATTATGCCGATAGTGATCTGAAAAACACACGTAAACGTAGCCTGGCCTTTGGCGAAGTCTAACTCTGAACAGACCGACTCTGTGAAAGAGCACAAGTTTAAATAAGTCTAGATTCTTCCTCACGATAGCCTTTAATCTCTACAACTCTACTGCATTTGATCACACGTGAAATATTAAATAATTAAAGCTAATCTGGGGCAATTGAAAGTAATCATTGTGTAATAATAGCTTATTTTTCTCCCTTTACGTTCACAGAGTAAATATATAAGTCTGTAATTATGAAAATTGCGGGGTCACAGTCGGTTTGCCTTATGAGGCTGTAAATGTAGGTCTTTCAAATTAGCAAGGTTTAGAAAGTAAGAAACACAACATAGAAATGATTGTCAGAGTTCCTAAACAAACTGTCTTTGACATATACTGTACAGTGGAGATTAAAATGTCTACGCAGCACTATAGAGGCTCATTCACATGAGAAGCGTTTACACTTCTGTAAAACGTCGTCAAAGTGTGAATATGAGACGAATCTACATTAGTGTGGAATAACCGTCAGATCCAGTGTTACAGCTCCACGTGTATCTGTGTTTATCTGGATTTTCCTTACTGTTTCACTTTTAAACTTGTGAGAAAAATTGTGAGAATCAGAATCAGCTTCTCCAAGTCTAAAACTCTTATCGTTAAAATAAAGCTTAACGTGGTTTAATGTACTAAAATAACGACACAGGAGAACTAAACTTCTCTTCATTATTACTGCTCATATGTTCCTCCACTAATGAAATTCCTCTCTCGTTGTTTAGTACAATAAGTCACGTTAAGCTTTGTTCGTTCTGCCTGAGTCGCTTTTACTGTGTCACATCAAACAGTTCGTCTCATTGGAGGCACTTTAAAAAGGTCAGCAGCAAACTGGGTCAAAGTTCAATCAGGTAAACGTTGAGCGCCACGGCAAGCGCAGAAATCACGAGCCCAACATGGTAAAAGTGCGCCACAACAACGACACAGTCGGCGCAAAAGCTGTTTTGCCACTTCTCATGTGAACGCGCCCTTAAAGCGTCAGGTTTTTTAATGTGAAGAGAAACATTAGACCAAGATAAATCATTTCAGATTTATTTTCACATTTTCATGTGTCCAAATACCTTAATGTGTAGTGTATGAGTGAAGTAAGAGTAATACCAGATCTAATAACAGAGCACCATACACACACACACACAGACACACACACAGGTGCACACACACAAGCAGCTGAAATCAGACTCTCACAATCACATCCTGACACATTTACTGCTACACTGGGTGGCGTGTGGAGAGGTGAGATGATTGGAGGAGAATCAGGCAGGTTCAGACCTGAGGGAGCGCGGCACTGACTGGAGGATTGAGGATCATAAGAAGCAAAATATGTGGAAGTGAGATGTCGGGTGTGGAATGGCGTGGGCTTTTAATGTCTGAGCTGTTAGGTGTGTGTGTCTCTGTGTTGGAAACCTCTGCCTTACTTATACTGGTCAGATGAGCCTCTAGTCAGCCTTAAAAGTATCTGCACCCTTTGATAAAGAATAAAATAATGTTTATTTGATGTAAAAAAAAGCCTAAGGTCAAAAGAAATTTAACCTTTCATAAAAGTACAAATATTAAACCCAAATTAAAATAATATTTTTACCATCTACATGTGCTGACATTCCATGGATTTAGTACTGTGTGCAACCTCCATTCACCTCAACATACCATAACATCACTGAATCCTTCTTCATTAAGCATAATGAGGACATCAAACCATTTTAGGTGGACTGGGAAGCATGTTTTGGATCTAGTTTTGCATCTAGTAGGTAATAGAATTGTAAATTGGTACTTGGAGTCGAGGATGATATGTATCCTAACACAGTTCCCAAGCGTCTCCTTCACATAACGTTCTTTTCTTTAGAACCGTTCTTCGTTTTATGCCAAACTTCATTGTGTCACACGTGCCTGCGGTCAAATGAAATGTAACCTTTAATTAAAGTACAAATATAAAATACAAATGGATTTAGTACTGTGTTCAACCTCCATTCACCTCAACATACCATAGCATCACTGAGTCCTTCTTCATTAAGCTTAATGAGGACATCAAACCATTTTGGGTGGACTAGGAAACATGTTTTGGATCTAGTTTTGGATCTAGCAGGTAATAGAATTGTAGCCAGATTTTCATTTTTAAATCACCTGGTTCTTTGTGGAGTTAAGGATGATCTGCATCCTAACAAGGTACCTTAATGTCTCCTCCATATAACCTAACACTGGATTTAAGTTCTTATTCTTTATCTCGTTCTTTATTACATTAAGTGCCACCAAACGGCTTCCAAGTAGTTTTTGGGCATTTCAGGTATGATCCTCAGTATCATTCGGAACTGAGAGACTATAACATAGGTAGCAGTTAGCAGTGCAGCATGCATTATATTGCTCTGTCTAAGCCTTCATTTGTTTGTGTTAAACCGGTCAAATGAACCACCTGTCGGCCTCTATTGTATTTGCACCTTTTGGTAAAGATTAATACAATTTTTATTTAAAACAAAAAGCCAGAGAGCAAAAGAAATTTACCTTTTAATTAATTAAAGTACAAATATAAACTACAAATGGATTTAGTACTGTGTGCAACTTCTGTTCACTTTAACATGGAGGTCCTCTTTCATTAAGCTTAATGACATCAAACTAGTTTGGGTAGATTAGGGAGCATGTTTTGGATCTAGTTTTGGATCTAACAGGTAACAGAATTGTAGCCAGATTTTCATCTTTAAATCCCCTGGTACTTTATGGAGTTAAGGATGATCTGCATCCTAATAAATTTCCAAGCTTCTCCTCCATATAACACTGGATTTAAGATCTTATTCTTAATCATGTTCTTTATTACATTAAGTGCCACCTTAAGTATAAATATAGACTCTATTTTTGTTTTATTTGACCATAGTACCTTGTTCCATTCAAGGACCCAATAGTGTCTAACCATGTCCAGGCAATTATGTGTGTGGTTAGATGGAAAAAAAGGCTTCTAGGTAGTTTTTTGGGCATTTCAGGCGTGATCCTCAGTGTTATTCGGAACTGAGACAGACTATAAAATAGCGAGCAGTTAGCAGTGCAACCAACATGATATTGGTCAGTCTAAAGCATCTAAGCCTGTGAGAGAGACATGTAGGCTGGCATATGTGACTTTGGTGAATATTTTTCGCATCTACAGGTACTGGCATTCCATGGATTTATGGCTTCTCCTTCATATAACACTGGATTAAGTTCTTCATTACATTAAATGCCACCTTAAATAGGTATAGACTTTATTTTTTGTTAGATCTGACCATCGTACCTGGTTCCATCAAACATCTCAGTAGTGTCCAACCAAGTCCAGGCAATTGTGTTTGTGGTTGCGTGGAAACAGTAGTATTTGGGCATATCAGGCATGATCCTAGGTGTCTATAAAGTAGGTAGTAGTAGTTAGCAGTGCAACCTATGATATTGGTCCGTCTAAACTGTGTGTGTGTGTGTGTGTGTGTGTGTGTGTGTGTGTGTGTGTGTGTGCGCTGTAGATATTTGTGTGGTGACTGTGGTGAGCCATGAGTCAGAAATGTTGGAAATCCTTGCCTTACTTAAAATGGTCAGACAACAACCACCAGTCAGCCTAAACTCTGTGTGTGTGTGTGTGTGTGTGTGTGTGTGTGTGTGTGTGTGTGTGTGTGTGTGTGTGTGTGTGTGTGTAAGAGAGAGAGAGGGAGACATGGAGGCTGGCATGTGTGCCCTTTAGTGACTCTGCTAATAGTCTCTAAAAGGAAAGGCGAGGTGCAGTCACAGATGGTGCTGCTTACATATTCCCTTTCAGAGGCTGACAGTGATGGAGCAGCACCCTCACCTACCCTCCAGCACCCGTCCCTGCTCCCTCCTCCCTCGTATTGTTTAAGCGTTTCCTCCTGTCCGTACCCCTGTGTTTGCTCTTCTCAGCACTTTTGATGTGCGCCGAACAGCCGCTGTAACAACTGGCTTCTATTAGGCGACACCTAACGCATAAACAACACACACCTACAGACGAGGGCATCAGCACATCAAGGGTAATGCAGGAGGATGGAGAACATATTGGTGTCCGTTTTAGAAAATCAGCTTCCCACCGAAAACCTAGCGCCCTCGCTACACAGACGCATTTTACGTCATCCTAAGTGCTCTCGAGAAGAGGGCGTGTCTAAATTCTTAGATTCCTTAAAATGCTCCTACTGAGGCGCCGTAATTCTAAAACTACACACAGCAGACGAATACGGAGCAACCAACAGAGTTCTTTTGAAATGTAAAATAAATTCTCTTTGATGTTTAATCTGTATAAAGGTGTAATTATATAAGTGTCGTTTATTTGTAAATTCGGGCTCGTTAGGGACAGTTTAAGCGTTTTTGGTACACGGAGGGAGACGTTAGCTGGCACGCTAGTGGGTTGTAGCTTAGTAAGCTAAAACTGCAGTGATGTAAAGTAATGCGACTAAATAATCTGCTTTATTAGTTCGATGTCTAATGAGGCAGCTGATCAGGTAGGCAGCAAGGCAGCTCACTAGGTTTTCAGACAGACCCTGTATGCATGAACTGCTCTCATGTGAGGAGCAGCCGTGCCAGCGCTGGTGCCAGGCTCTCTTTTAAGAAAGCTGATAGCAATCTGGTAAGGAGATAAGTGTATTTCTCTTAAAGGTCGTGCCCTTCTCAGTGTGGCGCTCTCCATGGTAACAGTATCACGGCCGGGTTGTGTTGGTGGGTGGCTGATGCCTTCAGATTGAAGCCTGGCACACGCTCACCGACTCGCCTGTGTCAGATCGGTGGGCTTTTCACTCCGGATCTCCATATGAATCCCTGAAAGCACCTCTTTGATGGAAGTTCAATCATCGCTCCTTTGATTCCCGAGATAGAACGTTCTGATTAAGATTATTCGCTGAATGGGGAAGCCCATGAATATGTAATTGCGGCTGTGCGACTGAAAGGACGGGTGCGGCGGAGGCTCGATTCAGCCGCGCGGCGCTCCTGCGTGTCTGAATAGCGCCTCTGTGCCGAGGCTCTTGTTCCGTCTTATTCCACTTTTCATTATCGGACCGTTCCTGCCGTTGATTACGTTATGAGATGTGGAGCAGGCTGGTGGAGCAGGCTCGCTCAGGCCGGTTTGTGAGCTCGAATAATCAGAGCTCTGGTTCGGCCTCACAAAGAGCTCCGTTATGAAGAGGAACTAAACACAGGAACCAGAGTAAAGCTCGTTCTTGTTCTCCTCTTTTCTACATACCCAGTGATTGAGCAGATTTGGCAGATACAGTGGTACCTTGTAGGTGGCACGGTGGCTTGGTGGGTAGCACTGTCGCCTCCCAGCAAGAAGGTCCTGGGTTCCTCCAGGAGCTTCAGTTTCCTCCCACAGTCCAAAGACTTGCAAATGAGGTGAACTGGAGATACAAAATTGTCCATGACTGTGTTTGATATAACCTTGTGAACTGATGAATCTTGTGTAACCACTAACTATCTGTCCTGTCATGATGTAACCCAAGTGTGTAAAACATGACGTTAAAAAATTAATAAATAAATAACATAACATATCTTGTAACTCGATGGCCCCTAAACTCATTTCCCTTAAACTCGACGTGCCTGCGAGTACTTGTTTGGCCGCACTGCACAGCAAAAAAAGGGGTGAACGATGTAAACAAAGGGGGTAAGCGTTGGGGTGCATTCACATGAGAAGAGGTTTGGCGCTTGGCTTGAGCGGTGCGGTAAAACGGGAGAGAAATTATATTAACCATCCGCACGATTAAGAAGCATAAGGAAACAATAAAGAATGCTGATGTTGTGAAAGGAGTAAAAATTTTCAGTGTATAAGTGTCAAAAACAACCTCATTACACCGATAACATTATGACCACCTTCATAATATTGTGTTGGTTCCCCCTTTGCTGCCAAAACTGTGATGCACTGTGTATTCCGACACCTTTCTATCAGAACCAGCATGAACTTCTTCAACAATCTGAGCTACAGTAGCTCGTCTGTTGGATCAGACCACACGAGCCAGCCTTCGCTTCCCACGTGCATCTATGAGCCTTGGCCGCCCATGACCCTGTCGCCGGTTTACCACTGTTCCTTCCTTGGACCACTTTCGATAGATACTGACCACTGCAGACCGGGAACACCCCACAAGAGCTGCAGTTTTGGAGATGCTCTGACCCAGTCGTCTAGCCATCACAGTTTGGCCCTCGTCAAACTCGCTCAAACCCTCACGCTCGCCCATTTTTCCTGCTTCTAACATCAACTTTGAGGATAAAATGTTCACTCGCTGTGTAATATATCCCCCCCACTAACAGGTGCCGTGATGAAGAGATAATCAGTGTTATTCACTTCACCTGTCAGTGGTCATAATGAGCCTTAAATATCTGCAGTTCCACAGAATCAAGGAACGCATTAACAGGTTTCCCAAACATCCTTATGGGAAAAAAAATACCACTCCCAGAACCAACTGACGTTGAGGTTTAAGGTACCACTGTACCCATGAACTGGAACCATATTTCTGTATGTCCTGGTAAAGTGTGTTTACACTGTCTTGTCTGTGATGTAAAGCTGCAAATGTAGTACCTGCTGTTGTCAGGTTCAAGTCTGGAGATCCTCACTGTGTCTTTGTTTATGGACCGGTCAGTGAGGTGGACTGAGCAAGCTGCAAATCTATTACACTTATATACTTATTTATTTTGTTTGTTATTTTGATTAAATGTATTAATTTTGTTGTTGATTTAGTTAATTGACATCCCAAGTTTTCATACAAAATTCATTTTTTTTTTATTTTATTTATTATTTCATATTTTTCACTTCAGTGGGTTGGGTATTTTTAAAGAATCCAGATGTGTTATTTGCATAAACTTCTGGATTCATGAGAAGCCAGATGAGGTGGTTTGGGCATCTTACAAGAATGCTCCTGGGGTCAGCTGAAGTTTGAGTTGTTCCAGGCGCATCCCACTGGGCAAATACCATGAGGCTGAACTGGAACATGCTGAAGGTATTATATTCAACTGTTGGCTTGGGAATTTCTGGGGATCCTTGAGCAGGAGCTAGAGTCAAGTAGAGAGAGAAAAAGATCCAGATAGCAGTGCTACTTTTACCAGGACAAGCAGTTAGGATTTAAGCATTATTAATTAATGACACATCCAATGTGTTCTGCTAAATTTAAAATATATAGACTGCTTTGTACAGAGCTTGATTTTGCTCTTTGTTGTCAAAGTCTAAATTGACTTTTGATCTACTTGACTTTAGAGGACATTCAGCCCATATTAAATCCTTTAAAGTAATCTACGCTAATTTTCACATAGTTCATCTGGCAATCTTAAAACAATAAATACACATGATCAGCTCTCAGTAACTTAACGTACAAGTTTGTATATAAAGCATGACGTGAGTCTCTAAGAACAGTTTAATTTAAGTGTACATAGCTTACATAGTGCATTACAATCTATTAGCTGAACTTTGTAGTTTATTTATTTATTTATTTTTTATGTGCTTTATGTGCTTTATGTTTCTACACTAAAACCTGTTTTTAAAAAGTTGGGTTATAAAAACGTAGCAGTTTTTTAGTAAATTATAGATATAGCATGAGTCATATATATATACAGTATATATATATATATATATCTCCTGTCTGTCTGTCTGTCTGTCTGTCTATCTATCTATCTATCTACCTGTCTGTCTGTCTGTCTATCTGTCCATTCATCCATTCATCTATCTATAATCCGTCCATCCATCCATCCAGCCATCCATCTCTCTTGTCTCTCTATTTCTCTGTCTATCTACATTTGGCTTAACCATTCAGCAATAACTGTGCATCATTGGCACAAAAGGAAACAGTAAGAATAAAAAGTAACTACTTATTGCTATATTTGTTTGGTTTAACTCCAGTAAAACGAAATATAAAGTGATTTGTTGTCATTTAGCTGAATTGCTCAGAATCTGGGCAAGAACACCTAACAATTCAGTGTCCAAAACATGTACGTTCTATAGGCTAGAGTCATATACAATACAAAACCTTAATTGGTTTTAATGTTTGTGGTCCACGCCCATCCCCTGTATGTTTGGACAGTTGCTCTTGGTGGACAGTATGTGGTGGTTGTCATTCATCAATCATAATGTGTAAATAACCTCAGACTAAAACACACAGCAGCATTACAAGCATGGCAGGACATGTCAGAGGTTTTGTTTTGTCAACTATGCTAAGTTTGAGCTTTGCTTATGTCCAAAACTCCTGGTTTAGCTTGTGAACTAAGTAGCTAGTCCTTTATGAGCTTAAACTCTATTGGCTGTAGACTCGGTGGGTCTTCAGGACTGAATTTAAGAACCTCTAAACTAAAATATATTTGTTTAATGCACGAGTGATGCTTTTCCCTCTGATTTTCCCTCCTCACACAAGAACCAAGCTGATTTTTTAACAACCAGAACATGTAGGTCTGATCTGTTTACATAATCATTACAGTTCTGTAATCTCCACATTTCCTGACTTCTGATTGTATATGTTGCTATTGGAAGCAACAGAAAGCCTTTCTTGACATTGTGCATCATATACAGCAGATCAGTTTTACCGGTTGTACTCCTGGCTAAAGTGGAAAAGTTTGGTTCAGTTCATGCTCCAGATTCTGTCAATGGTTGTATAGGCTCTTCAAATAGGTGGAGGTCAAGTAGTAGACCATATTTGAAATATGCTTCTGAAATGACCACCCCCATTCACATTTATTGACCAGCAGAGATGTATAGATGGGTGGAGCTTTAGCAGCGTTTACTGCTCCTTCGCCCAGACCAGGTTATCACACAGGTAAGCATGACAGAGGTGTATATACACAGAGGCCCAGCCACGGACTACTGTACTAAATAGTATGCTGAATTAGTACAGCACTAGTGTAGCATTTGGTCAAAGAAGATCCTCTCTTTTTTATGGACCTGGGACAGTTTGGAGAAAGTTCAGTACATGTAAAAGAAGTCTAATAATCTCCGATCCAGTTCAAAACATGGGACTAGGGTCCTGTGGGGGTCCTGACCCTTGAAGAACAGGGTGAAAGCAGGCTAAAAAAAAAGTATGTAGAGAAACTGGACTAAAGATGGACTACAGTCAGTAATTGTAGAACTACAAAGTGCTTCTATATGGTAAGTGGAGCTGATAAAATGGACAGTGAGTGTAGAAACAAGGAGGTGGTTTTAATGTTATGGCTGATCGGTGACTGATGATTGCAATCACTGCTGTACACCCGCAATTTAGGTTTTGAGTTTAGATATTTGTGGTCTTCAAAATTGATGTCTCAACCTCAGACATCCATCTTTGAGATGAATTTGAACTAATTCCACCGGATAAATCTTATAAAATCTTGTGGGAATCTGTTTCAGAAGGGTGGAGGCTTTTACAGCTCCATTTCAATACCCATGAATCTGGGATGGGATGTCCCAGCAAGCTGATGATCAGATATCTACACACTGGGCTGTGTTGAGTATTTTTCTGTCAGATGTTTATGTGTCTGCAGATCCAAACGTTGGCAGGAAGTTCGGTCACGTGTAGCAGTTACATTGATGAACTGATTTTAATAATCCAGTTCGGTGAAGTTGTGTTTCCTGCCACTTCTGATGTATAGTTGCGATTAACAAAGCAGAACTTGGAACTTGGATAGGGTCGTTTGGAAAGGACACGGTAGGTAATAAATCACAGACGTGGGTTCGTTCCGTGTGTTATTCGCGGCCTATTTGAGTGTCATTACCCACCTGCTCCTCCGTTAGGTTCCAGGCCTTGCTTTTGCTCTAATGTCTTTGGAGTGGAGCGTGATTACGCTGGAGGATGACGGTGTAATTTGTGCTATTACAGGCCTGTGTGGTTAACGTTAACAATGTGCGCGGCGTGCTAATGAACAGAGCAGATTAGTGTAGCTCTCTGCGTAAGTATGATTACACCCTGTGCCTCATAGGCTTTACCTCCATATTCGGCTTAATAGTCGGGTCTGGGCTGGCTCAGCGACAAGGTCCTCAGCCGCCACCAAGTAGAAAGGCGTCTCGGCAAGACTTAATACTCTC
The DNA here is from genome assembly GCF_030014385.1 of Trichomycterus rosablanca. NCBI lineage: Eukaryota > Metazoa > Chordata > Actinopteri > Siluriformes > Trichomycteridae > Trichomycterus > Trichomycterus rosablanca. The sequence goes on from NC_085999.1 coordinate 4,179,677, forward strand.
TTTTAGGATATTTTAGCCTTGAGCTTATGTTTATTGAAGAATTTCTTTGCCTCTGTAATCTCTGTCTGAAATGGTGTGAGCTCAAAGCGGCATTGGCTTTCCATCCTTTAGAGGACAACATTTACAGTTCAGCTCATATCGTGAGCATATATTTATTTATATATTTATTTTTCTTTTACTGGGGAAATTGCAGAACCTTCTTTCTCCCTCTAAGCCGCCCCAAGTCTGTTTACATTTCACAGTCGGTCAGGAGACAGTCACAACCAAATGAATTATAGATTTCCTTTTCAAAGTGGACAGATTTTTTACCCATTCTTTCATTTATGGAGGCTTTACCAATATGCTGTGTCAATCAAATGTCAAAGGCTGGCTGGGAAATAAATCGTTTTAAGCGCGGTGAACATATTCGTCCAAATATTTATGGAATAATAAACTTAATTGAACTTTCCTGGTCACCTTTGCTTATCTCAAGATGACAAAGGAGCTCCACCAAGCTCCTTTGAATATCAAAGTAGGACTTGGTTACAAACAAAAGGCATGTTAAGCTCCAGTTAAACATTGCTTTGTTCATGTTTTGGAGTACCACAAGGCTCCTGGGGAAGATGGAGAACATGGGGAGGTAACGTTCCTCAAAACACCACCAAAAAGTCCAGTGGAAGCACCATCAGTATCCAGAGATCTGAACAAACTCAAGGCGTTCTGTTCAACCGTCTGTCTGGTCCCGTCCTTCTGTTCCTCCCTCCATACAGCATGGTGCAGACCCGGGGTTTCTTCTGATCCTTCTGTTCTTGCTCTGAAATCTTGTGTTCTGTAAGATCTCAACCCCGGATCCATCGCCAAGACAGAAGGAGGCAGAAGGACAGAGCCTTGTTAATTCTTCTCAGCGCTGCCAGCATTAATTTTAATGTGCAGTTGTCTCCCAAAGTCATCGGAACGGCATCTCTATACATAATTAGCAGGCTTCCGGCTCGACGAGGTGCGATGAGTCTCGAAGCTGCTAATGTATGTGAGCCGTTCGGCATCAAACGGCCAGGAGGGTGTCGCCGAGATGGTCGGTAAAGCTGGGATCCAAATGATGCCACATGGCATTATTCTTTACCTCGGAAAAGCAGACCGACCTGCCATGGATTAACCACTAATCTATTCGAACGCCGTCCATAAAGCTCATTACTGTATATATCGCAGGATCACATGACCACTGCAGTTTTGGGTCGTTTTAGTAAAAAGGTCATGAACAAGCTACTTTGTATAATGTACAGCTTACCCATCAGCCACCTGTCAGGACCTGAGAACCATTAGAGGTTGGACAAAGCTTTGTAATGGCATGGTCTTCTAAAGGCTGCGAGATAAAAGGGAAGCAGTTATGTTCCTTCAGAGGAACAGGCACCGTACGCAATTACGACCTGATTGACCGTCATCAGCCAGAGAGCTATTGATTGGCTTCCTCTGCTATTACTCTCCTAGCATGCTCAAAGCAAATCTAACCCAAGAGCTCTCTCACCGAGGTTAAGTACCTCTCAACTAACTCGGAGTACAGAGACACACTGAGGAAAGACAGACGGTTTCAGGGGTGGGCGAGTTTGTGTGCCGCATTCTAACCTCAGGAACCTTTTCAGGAACTAAAAACGTTGAGATTTGTCTGTATTGGTATTGATTTGCGTGCGTAGTTGATTAATTTAGTACTTGTTATGTGACCATCCAGTTCAGGGTGATCGTGAAGACCTTACCTGTCGCCTGAACGTCTGGAAAATCTTGAGTGACATATTGGGTCTGTCCAAAATGTTAGCGCTCTCTTTAAGATATCCTTTATTTGTCATATACACATATACACGTGTACAGTACAATGAAATTCTTTCTTCGCATATCCCAGCTTGTTTGGGGTCAGAGCGCAGGGTCAGCCATCATATGGCGCCCCTGGAGCAGACAGGGTTAAGGGCCTTGCTCAAGGACCCAACAGTGGCTGCATAGCAGAGCCTGGATTTGAACTGCCAATTTTCCGGTTGATAGCCCAAAGCTCTACACACTAGGCTACCACTGTCCCTGCACAGATGCATTTTACATCATCCTACACTCCTGAGAAGAGGGCGTGTCTAAATTATTAGCCTTAAAATGCTCCTACTGAGGCGCCTTAATTCTGAGTGATGATCTGACTGAATAACGAGGGAGCGTCCGACGACTCCTCAGTGCTGAAGGTAATCCCAGCATTTAGTGCGGCACGACAAAAAATGACAAATATAGTGGACGAATGCAGAGCATTGATGTTTAATCTGTATAAAGGTGCACAAGTGTCGTTTATTTGTAAATTCGGGCTCGTCAGGGACAGTTTAACAGTTTTCGGTACACGGAGGGAGACGTTAGCTGGCGTGCTAGCGGGTTGTGCCACCCCGGCCCTTCGGTTTGAACGGCCTGATGCTAACTGTGTTAGCTTAGTAAGCGAAACTGCAGTGACGTAATTGGCGTAATCGCTGTCTAGAGTAGTGCGTCTAAATAATCTGCCTTATGAGTTCGATGTCTTATTAGAATCCTCTCTACCGAGGCAGCTGATCAGGTAGGTAGTAGGCAGCAAGGCAGCTCACTAGGTTTTCATACAGATCTACTCCGACAAGGCATAACATTATGACCACTGACAGGTGGAGTGAATAACCGATGACAGAGTCATGGGCGACCAAGGCTCATTGATGCCCGTGTGGGCTGATCAAACAGACGAGCTACTGTAGCTCAGATTGCTGAAGAAGTTCATGCTGGTTCTGATAGAAAGGTGTCAGAATACACAGAGCATCACAGTTTGTTGCGTATGGGGCAGCAAAAGGGGGACCAACACAATATTAGGAAGGTGGTCATAATGTTATGCCTAATCGGTGTAAAGTGTCCTGTCAGTACTGTACTACTGACCGTATATAGTGGTGTGTGTGTGTGTATAAACAGCCACAGAGTCTAAGTTGCATCTCTGATGTTTCAGGCCGGGTTTTGAGGGTCCACGGCTTTCTCTACTGCCCCCAGCATGCCCTGTTTATCCGGACACGGTGCACTTACCTGTTCAGCCTCAGATCTGCACAGAAAAGCATCATTAATATTCTGTTTGATCATCTGTGACTGAGGAGGGAAGAGCGTACGGGACTATAAAAGAGACACAGGCTTTTAAACCAACGTCTCGAGCCATCACGACCTCTTAAAGGCGATCAGATCGGACTGACAGGAAGTTGGATTTGCATGTAAGAGCTGTTTGGTTGCTGGGAAAAGCCTTTAGGTCTGCAGGTCTGGGGTTGAACTCGGCATGTTAATAGTCGCTGGAGAGTAGAGCACTGATTAAGACGCCGTGTGTGTGTGTGTGTGTGCATACTTGTGTGAGTGACTGAGTATAAAATTCAGGTCAAGAGCCCAGACTCTGGAGGCTCTTTGTTGTCCCAGACCCCGAGGCTTTGTGTGGAAGTGAATGTGAACAGTCCTTATAATTGTTCGCCTCATGAAAAGAACCGAATTTTCTATTGAACTGTAAAATTGCTCAAAATTACAGGAAGAACAATTTCATGACTTCCATGCATCACATTTGATTTAAAAACATTCGAAGTGACCTGCTTTTTTAGAACGTCCTCGCTTTAAACGTAGAACATGTTCACCCCCTTTTTGTTTTATTTTTAAAATGCATTGTATTTGATCAGTGTTGCGGTGATTATCGGGCCGGCGATATCGGCTTTGTCAGCGCGTTGTTATTAGCTTTAATGACGGCCTCCCTAATAGTGCGGCTCATTGTAGTATAATTACAGAGCCGCTGACGTGGGGCGGGTCCCGCTGACGCTGAAAAGAAGAGAAAGGGCCCTTTTGTGGTTTTACTCACTCATGTCACTCTCTTTTTTTTTTGCTTTCCCTCCCTGATAGACACACAGGGATCAGTCAGTGTGGCCCCTGGCATCTGTAACCCCACCCTTGGGGCAGCCGTGGCCACTCAGCTGGACAAAAGCCCTGCAGATATGTGTCTTTGTCCATGTCTCATAAAAGATCAGATTTTTTTTTTTTCCTTTTAATGTCCATTTGTAGAACTTTTTTAAGCTCTCGGTTCTTTTCATGAAGTTGTTTCCGACCACCTTTGCTCTAATCCCATTCAGTCCTCCATTGGTGCACATAGACTTTTAATACAATTAGATTTTTATTCTTTGTCAAATCTGAGTTTTACTTTGGGTTCATTTCTTTTTAATGGCAGCGAAGTTGCACAGCAGTCCAGGAATGTGAGTCAGTGTCTGGGAGGAGATGAATTTTTCCACACGTCTGCACAGTTTCCTCTGGGTACTGAGATTTCATCGCTTTATTTGTGAAGTGAAAACAAAATCTCTTAAAATAGCAGAAATATCTGATTTCTTTCGGTTAAGGAAAGCGGGTTCTGATGTAGGTCTGCAGTAAAGGTGAAGTGGCATTAAATGAACTTTTGTACTGTGTTGTTACAGCACGAGGAGTGAAGGTAAATTATAACTGCAGCACTTTTTAAGGGACGGTGGTAGGTAGGTGCTAGTAGGTGGAGCTTTGGGCTATCGATCGAAGCCCAAAGCTGCCGGGGGCAGTAAAAAAAAGCCATGGCCCCTCAAAACCTGACCTGAAAGCCTAGTAAGTCAACTAAGTTTTTTTTACCAAGATCCAGGCTATACAAACAATGCATTAAAACAAAACACATAACGGAATATATTTAATGCAGCCACTGTTGGGTCCTTGAGCAAGGCCCCTAACGCTGTCTGCTCCAGGAGTGCTGTACAGTGGCTGACCCTGCGCTCTGACCCCAGCTTCCAAACAAGCTGTAAAATGTGGCGGAAAAGAATTTCATTGTACTGTACAGTACATGTGTGTATGTATATATGACAAATAAAGGGTTCTTCTAACCTAATAAACTAGTATAACTAATAACTAGTGATGATCGTTTTGGCCTTGTTTTTGATAGTTTAATGCCACTCACTAACCCACACAGCTTTTCGAATATGCTGCTACACACAGTAATGTATTTAAGCATATAGAAAGAATCTACAGTCAAGCCGGAAAGTCTGCACAACCCCTTTCACCTTCTCCACATTTTATTACGTTACAGACTCATTTTATAATAGATTGAGTTAATCTTTCAAACATCTATACACAATCACCAATAATTACAAAGTGAAAACAGGGTTTAGAAAATATGCAATTTTATTTTACTGACAAAAATTGTTTATATAGGGGTTACATATCTGTACACACCCTTAGCCTAAGGAGTGGCTTCCGTCTGGCCACTCTTCCATACAGGCGTGATTTGTGGAGTGCTGCCTGGATGGTTGATCTGATAGGTTCTCCACAAGGATCAGCTGGAGCTCTGCCAGAGTGACCCTCGGGTTCCTGCTCACCTCAGGTCTAGGAAGATTTTTGGTGGTTCCAAACTCCATTTATGAATTGATGGTGGCCACTGTGCTCTTTAGGACGTGTAAAGCTCCAGCAATTGTTCCGTGCCCTTCTTCAGATCTATGCCTTGACACAATCCTGTTTCTGAGGTCTGCAGATAATTCCCTTGACCCCATGGCTTGGAGTTTGCTCAGATATGCACTGTCAACTGTGGGACCTTATATAGGCAGGTGTTGGCAATCCCCAATCATGTCCAATCAATTGAATTGACCACAGGTGGACTTCAATTAAATTGTAGAAACATCTCATTTTACATTTTGATTTTTAATAACTTAGCACAACTGTCTAAAAACCTGCTTTCACTTTGTCATTGTGGGCTGTTTTGTGTAGAATTTTGTTAAGGTACTGGACCAGTAATCAAAAGGTCTCTGATTCAAACCCCACCACTGCCAGGTTGCCCCTGTTGGGCCCTTGAGCAAGGCCCTTAACCCTTAATGCTTAGACAGTATACTGTCACAGTACTGTAAGTCGCTTTGGATAAAAATGTCTTTCAAATGCAACAAATGTAAATGTAAAATGGTGACAGATATAAAGATGCATAACTTACGAGACCCGTCACTGCACAATGTGACTGAAATTCCTTGATTTGAAATGATTTCCAATCATTTTTTTGTTTGTTTTTAATCCAGATGAATGATTGTCACTGAATAGACCCGACTATCAACAGCTTTGTTCTTTCCCCATTCATTTCTCTTTTATTCAGTTTTATTGTTTTATTTAGTCTCTCGCTCTTTGTTTCTGTCGATCATACTTCCTGTCATTCTTGTCATCTTCTCCTCCTCTCTCCTTCTGTTTTTTGATCTCGGTGGATGATCTGGTCCCTCCCTCTCTCCCCTGACTCAGTCCTGATGTGTAGATGATGTGCATCATGCTTGACTCAGGTTGCCCTATCTGCTGGTTCTTCGCCGGCGGTGGCGCCACCCCGTTCTCTCTCCTGCTTGGTTTTGGCACGGAACAGATGGTCTGGCAGCTCGGGGTCCCTCGGTGCCTCTCAGCACAGAACGTCTCGTACCCAGGGTGCCATTAAGCATGCCACCCCTGCCCGCTCCCCTTGCCCTTCATTATGATTTTCCTGCAGGCGGGGAGAGTGGCACACAGCCCTCTCTCGAACACCCGACCAGCCAAATGGAGGGACGTAATTACAGGCATTTTCCTTTTCATAATAGCCGAATCTGGGGGAGTGATGGGCTTAATACAGGACGTTTTTTTTTTTTTTTTTTTAGCTGATTCGAGTGCAGTTTTGCAATTTCTCTGATTAAAGCTGGAAAATGGCTCGGAAAGCTCATCCGACAGTAGATTATTTTAAAAGAAGCACATTTAGTTCCAAATGCCACTCGGTCTAACTCGTCTCTAAAACAATGATACACGTGTCGTTCCTGGGATTGGGTGCTTTTTGAAAATGGAACACTGCTTTTATTTGTTTTTCATGTTTTATTATAAAAAGGGCGTGTTATACTTTTCCAAACTAATATCGGTCAAGCTAAATTACACACGTACCTCATATACACTGTGACGTCCGGCCTGTTACGTATTAGGTCGTAACAGGGTGGACCATAACAGGGTGGACATTCTGACATAAAATTAGCCATTAGCTAGCAAGTGAGCAAAACCATGCTAGCATAAAAGAATTCTCTGCTTTTTAGTGTGATTATTTTTAAAATGATCAAATCGTTTTGCTTTTTCTCATATACATCCAGTAACAGGGTGGACATGTTACGGTTGAGCATATAAGACATTTTTGGGATAAAATGTGGAAAGAACAACATTAAAATGAGGAGTTTAATGAGCCGCTCATCTTCCACAGTCGTTTTCCATCCAAAAAGATCATATGAGCTCCAGGAAATGATGTCAGTATGTAAAACAGCTCTTCATTTTAGGAGACAGTAGTAAGAGATAACAGGGTGGACGGCAACCTGAGGGACGTGTGAAAAACCCTCATAATCAGCAATAAAATCAAACTCATAAAAAAAAAAAAAATCCAGGGTTTAGAGGAACTTAAACAAAAGCTTTTAAACATTATTGAAAGACTGAGATATTTTCATGATTAAACCTCATATATCATCACTGAATCAGAATGTACAGCACTGGGGATCATGGGAAAACCTCTGCTATCTAACAGATAAAAACAGTATGTGTAATGTATACAGTCATTTTATCTTGGGTGGGTAGAAACATTGTGTTTAGTATTTAAAAGTGTTCATTATTTCAGTATTGACTTAATAAATACAGTGATCAGTACTGGGGACACAAAAGGCACCGAACTGTAGGAATGACCCACATAACTAAATCGAACTGGGAACATTAAAAGAGCAGAATTAATATCAGTATGGCCGAGGCTCCACGATGGACTGGTGTCTCTCCTGGATTGTGAACTGCATTGCGCTTGTTGATTCAGAGGAAGCCGGACGGACCGCAGCCTGGACCAAGATAAAGCGGTAAAACTGTCCATGAAATAACATAAAAATTTATAAAATTTATATTAATCAGACTTTACAAAGAGAAATTACAAAGTCAAATATTGTCTGTAGATTAAGCACTGTCCTGTTCAGGTTCGTGGTGGGTCCAGCTGGTTAGTTCTGGGGCAGGAATATCCTGGACAGGGTGCCAATCTATTGCTGGACTTTGGCCATCAAGCCCTTCGGACATAGCCAGTCATGCCCGGCTTATCGATAGCACAGCTGTGACCCAAACTTGGTTGTACGTACTCAACGTCAGAATGGATCTGGGGCTGAATAAAATCCTGGCAGTCGTAGTTTAGGGTTGGATTCTTACCTTTGTGTCGAGTTGCTTCAGTAAATCCAATCCCTAGTGTGGGTGCTGTATGAGAAACTTTTAAATTTAAAGGGGCATTTTAATCACTCCTGTGGACAGCTCAGTGGGTAGCACTGTCTCCTCACAGCAAGAATGCATGTGTGGAGTTTGCATGTTCTCCCCGTGTCTTTGTGGGTTTCCTCTGGGAGCTCCGGTTTCCTTCCACAGCACAAAGACGTGCAAGTGAGGTGAACTGGAGATACAAAATTGTCCACGACTGTGTTGACAGTGGCAGCTTGGTTGTGGTGGGACTTGAACAGGCAACCTTCTGATTACTAGTCCAGTACCCTAACCGCTGAGCTACCCCCGCCCCTTTTACATAGACGATGTAAGCTGGGTTAGCTATCCTGAGATAAATGTTTACTAGTAACGTGTTTAGCCAAAATATTACTTTAGAAAGCAAAGGCGACACACACACACTGAACACACACAACGACACACACTGCAACACACACCACGACACTGCAACACACCACGACACACGCCACAACACACGGTACAACACACACGGCAACGACACACACCACAACACACACCGTGACACACACACCGCGGCACACACTGCAATACACACCACAACACACACTGAACACACACCGTGACACACACACACACACCGCGGCACACACTGCAATACACACTGCAACACGCACCACGACACACACTGAACACACACAATGACACACACTGCAACACACCACGACACACACACACACACACACCACGAAACAAACACCATGACACACACCGCAACACACACTACGACTCACTGCAACACACATCGCGACACACAAAACACACACCGCGACACACACACACACCGCAGCACACACTACAATACACACTGCAACACGCACCATGACACACACACACCGACATGCACTGCAACACACACACACACACACACCACGAAACACACACCACGACACACACCGAAACACACTGCAGCACACACCATGACACACATTACGACTCACTGCAACACACATCGTGACACACAAAACACACACCGTGACACACACCGCAATACACACCATGACATACAATGCAACACACACCACGACACACACTGAAACACACACCGCAACACACACACACTGACACTCACTGCAACACACACCATGACACACACTGCAACACACCGCAACACTGCAACACACCACGACACTGCAACACACCACGACACACACACACACACCACGGAACAAACACCACGACACACACTGCAGCACACACCATGACACACACCGCAACACACACTACGACTCACTGCAACACACATTGCGACACACAAAACACACACCACGACACACACTGAAACACACACCGCGACACACACACACACCGCAGCACACACTACAATACACACTGCAACACGCACCATGACACACACACACCGACATGCACTGCAACACACACACACACACACCACGAAACACACACCACGACACACACACCACGACACACACCGCAACACACACTACGACTCACTGCAACACACATCGCGACACACAAAACACACACCACGACACACACTGAAACACACACCGCGACACACACACACACCGCAGCACACACTACAATACACACTGCAACACGCACCATGACACACACACACCGACATGCACTGCAACACACACACACACACACACACCACGACACACACCACGACACACACCGCAACACACTGCAGCACACCATGACACACACCGCAACACACATTACGACTCACTGCAACACACATCGTGACACACAAAACACACACCGTGACACACACTGCAATACACACCATGACATACAATGCAACACACACCACGACACACACTGAAACACACACCGCAACACACACACACTGACACTCACTGCAACACACACCATGACACACACTGAACACACACCTCGGCCGCTATCACATGATTAGCGTGTAGGAAATACGAGGGCACTGTTCAGAGACCGCTCAGTGGTTAAAGTACAGGACTAGTAACTGGTTCAAGCCTTACATGTGCCAGTATGCCACTGTTGGGCCCTTGAACAAGGCCCTTAAACCCTAAATTGCTTGCAATAAGGTACAGTGTATCACAAAAGTGAGTACACCCCTCACATTTCTGCAGATATTTAAGTATATCTTTTCATGGGACAACACTGACAAAATGACACTTTGACACAATGAAAAGTAGTCTGTGTGCAGCTTATATAACAGTGTAAATGTATTCTTCCCTCAAAATAACTCAATATACAGCCATTAATGTCTAAACCACCGGCAACAAAAGTGAGTACACCCCTAAGAGACTACACCCCTAAATGTCCAAATTGAGCACTGCTTGTCATTTTCCCTCCAAAATGTCATGTGATTTGTTAGTCTTACTAGGTCTCAGGTGTGCATAGGGAGCAGGTGTGTTCAATTTAGTAGTACAGCTCTCACACTCTCTCATACTGGTCACTGAAAGTTCCAACATGGCACCTCATGGCAAAGAACTCTCTGAGGATCTTAAAAGACGAATTGTTGTGCTACATGAAGATGGCCAAGGCTACAAGAAGATTGCCAACACCCTGAAACTGAGCTGCAGCACAGTGGCCAAGATCATCCAGCGTTTTAAAAGAGCAGGGTCCACTCAGAACAGACTCGCGTTGGTCGTCCAAAGAAGCTGAGTGCACGTGCTCAGCGTCACATCCAACTGCTGTCTTTGAAAGATAGGCGCAGGAGTGCTGTCAGCATTGCTGCAGAGATTGAAAAGGTGGGGGGTCAGCCTGTCAGTGCTCAGACCATACGCCGCACACTACATCAAATTGGTCTGCATGGCTGTCACCCCAGAAGGAAGCCTCTTCTGAAGTCTCTACACAAGAAAGCCCGCAAACAGTTTGCTGAAGACATGTCAACAAAGGACATGGATTACTGGAACCATGTTCTATGGTCTGATGAGACCAAGATTCATTTGTTTGGTTCAGATGGTCTCAAGCATGTGTGGCGGCAATCAGGTGAGGAGTACAAAGATAAGTGTGTCATGCCTACAGTCAAGCATGGTGGTGGGAATGCCATGGTCTGGGGCTGCATGAGTGCAGCAGGTGTTGGGGAGTTACATTTCATTGAGGGACACATAAACTCCAATATGTACTGTGAAATACTGAAGCAGAGCATGATCCCCTCCCTCCGGAAACTGGGTCGCAGGGCAGTGTTCCAGCATGATAATGACCCCAAACACACCTCTAAGACAACCACTGCTTTATTGAAGAGGCTGAGGGTAAAGGTGATGGACTGGCCAAGCATGTCTCCAGACCTAAACCCAATAGAACATCTTTGGGGCATCCTCAAGCGGAAGGTGGAGGAGCGCAAAGTCTCGAATATCCGCCAGCTCCGTGATGTCGTCATGGAGGAGTGGAAAAGCATTCCAGTGGCAACCTGTGAAGCTCTGGTAAAGTCCATGCCCAGGAGAGTTAAGGCAGTTCTGGGAAATAATGGTGGCCACACAAAATATTGACACTTCAGGAACTTTCACTAAGGGGTGTACTCACTTTTGTTGCCGGTGGTTTAGACATTAATGGCTGTATATTGAGTTATTTTGAGGAAAGAATAAATTTACACTGTTATATAAGCTGCACACAGACTACTTTTCATTGTGTCAAAGTATCATTTTGTCAGTGTTGTCCCATGAAAAGATATACTTAAATATCTGCAGAAATGTGAGGGGTGTACTCACTTTTGTGATACACTGTATATATACAGTCTCAGTAAGTCAGTTTGGATAAAAGCGTCTGCTAAATGCTGAAAGTGTAAATAAATCCAGCTGTGGTGTTTATTATTTGCCTGTAGATGCATGTGAGCTACAGATCCACGTGCATGTGATATAGATCCGCATACATACAGCGGCCTCTCTGTGCTGCGTACGGCGGCCCTGTTAGCGATGGCCGTTTTATGCTAATGACCAGAGGAGCATGCAGTGCCTTTCTGTCTCTGATCTCTTGTTGAATATTCAGCACTTGCTCGCCTGTTTCTTCTAATAACTGGAGTGCATGCTAATGAATTCATCAGGCTCAGATGCTAATTGGCCGCTTGAACAACCACGGCTCCTCGCGAACGGGGTTCCTCTGCCAATCAGAGCACTCTGGGTAATTCAGTGCGTCTGCATTGTGTACTTGTCGCATTGATACGGCTCAAGTGTTTTTCACAGCCCTGGTTTTTGTACTCGTTTAACAGCCTCGTATCCGCCGTGGTTCTTCAGGACGGACGCCGTTGCGTGTCGCGAATATTAAAGCTCTGAAACTGGTCGTTTTTTTGGCCCCGTCCGCAGATTGGTTGGTTTGGTTTTTACAACTGGCGCCTATTAAGCCGCTGTAGAGACGGCTCTCGCTATTTCACACGGGCTCCATCGAGAGCGGCGGACAGTCGCAAAGGTCAGAGCCGTGACATCACCTCGACCGCGGCTAATCTCATTCGGGCGCCGAGTCCAGCCGTAATCTGACTCCACCTTTCACACATGAAAAGGAGCCAGAAATTAAAAGTGATTTTTAATTTCCTTTTCTGTCAGAGTTCTCATTTACACGCTGACTCACATAAAAAAGCACAAACTCATATTAGATACCCGCTGTTCCCTCTTGACTCAGCTTTCTTTTATGTAATTTTTTTTCTGTCTCTTTGTAGTGAATAACTGTTTTTTTGGACCTTTTTTGTTAATTACTGGTTTTGTTTGAATTATTATTATTCCAGTGTGTGCGTGCGTGCATGTGTGTAGATTGGTATGTGTGTGTAGGTTGGTTGTAGGTGTGCGTGCATGTTTGTAGGTGGGTGAGTGTGTGTGTGTAGGTGGGTGTGTAGGTCGTTGTGTACATGTGTGTGTAGGTGTGTGTGCGTGTATGTCGTTGCATGCCTGCATGTGTGTAGATTGGTGTGTGTGTGTGTGTGTAGGTGGGTGAGTGTGTATGTGTAGGTCATTGCGTTTGTGCGTGCATGCATGTGTGTTTAGGTGCACGAGTGTGTGTAGGTATGTGTGTAGATTGGTGTTTGTGTGTCTTCGGTTTGTGTGTGTGTAGGTCGGGTGTGAGTGTGTGTGTAGGTGGGTGGTTTTTGAGAAACCCGTGTGTGTAGGTGGGTGTGTGTGTATATATATATATATATATATATAATATAATTATATGTGTGTGTGTGGGTGTGTATATATATATATTTAGGTGGGTGTGTGTGTAGGTGGGTGGTTTTTGAGAAGTGTGTGTGTATATGTGTGTGTGTGTGTGTAGGTGGGTGGTTTGTGAGAAGTGTGTGTGTGTGTATATGTGTGTGTGTGTGTAGGTGGGTGGTTTTTGAGAAGTGTGTGTGTGTGTGTGTGTGTGTATATGTGTGTGTGTAGGTGGGTGGTTTGTGAGAACCGTGTGTGTGTGTGTGTGTGTATATGTGTGTGTGTAGGTGGGTGGTTTGTGAGAACCGTGTGTGTGTTGTTCTCAGTGGAATAATGTGTAATGAATATGGAGAGGCTGCAGAGAGCTAATTAAAGCAGGCAGGCTTTGCGCTGGTCAGCAGGTGTCCGGTAACACTCCTCCCTTCAATCACACAAACACACACACACACACACACACACAAACTGAAGACACATTCAGCCCTGATTTCATCACTTTGGCTCGGTCTGTTTTACTCGGTCTGATTATCTGTGGAATCGCTTGTTTATGTTGATATTTGAGATTCGTTCTCTTTGTATTACAGTGACGTCGTTTTATTGTCATTTAGTTCTTGATCATTATTTGAACCTGAAGCCTCATTTATGGGTGAGACTCGTCCCATCGGCTGCTTATAACGATTTGGCCTCATGCAGCTCTTTATTTCTAGATCAACACGTGAGATACGACTAACTACCATCAAATACATTAGGCGGCACGGTGGCTCAGTGGGTAGCACTGTCGCCTCACAGCGAGGTGGTCCTGGGGTCAATTCCCAGGTGGTGCGGTCCGGGTCTTTTCTGTGTGGAGTTTGCATGTTCTCCCCGTGTCTGTGTGGGTTTCCTCCGGGTGCTCCGGTTTCCTCCCACAGTCCAAATACATGTAGGTGAGGTAAACTGGAGACACAAAATTGTCCAGGACTGTTTTAGTCAGGCCTAGACCTCAACAGCTCCTTTTACAGATAATACATTTGGGTAAAATTTCCATACTTATCAAACTTATCGGTTTTACAGTAAAACAGGATCTGTCTAAAACCCGAGCGCTCTCTCTACATAGATGCATTTTACGTCGTCCTACGCTCCCGAGAAGAGGGCGTGTCTAAATTCTTAGATTCATTAAAATGCTTCTACTGAGGCGCCTTAATTCTGAGTGATGATCTGACTGAATAACGAGGGAGCGTCCGACGCCTCCTCAGCGCTGAAGGCAATCCCAGCATTCAGTGCGGCACGACTTTTCTCGCGGACGAATGCGGAGCAACCAACGGAGTCCTTTTTTTTTATTTAAATAAATTCTCATTAATGTTTAATTTGTTTAAAGGTCCACAAGCGTCATTTATTTGTAAATCCGGGCTCAACAGGGACACGGAGGGAGACGTTAGCTGGCGTGCTAGTGGGTTGTGCCACCTCAGCCCATTGGTTTGAACAGCCTAAGGCTAACTGTGTTAGCTTAGTAAGCTAAAACTGTGGTGACGCAATCTCTAAGTAGAGCGTCTAAATAATCTGCCGTATGAGTTCCATGTCTTATTAGAATCCTCTCTACTGAGGCAGCTGATCAGTTAGGCAGCGAGGCATCAAATGTCCTAAACGATTTTGAAAAAATGGATTAAGAAGTTTGAATTGTGTAATAAAGTTAATAAGAGGTTATAAGTCGACGTACAGGTGCCACAGTGACACCCGCTCATACTCGGTGACACCGCCACGTCTCCTGCCGCCTCCGTCTCTCCGGTTAGCTGACAGTCGGTGTAATGATGTCTGAAGTTTCTCCTGTGAAGCGCTGGAGCCGGGGGCGCGGCCGCTCTGACAGTCTAATTATTGCCTTTATTCAGCCGTTTGCTCCGGTCTGATCAGCCCTCGTTTTTGATAGCGGCGGCTCCGGGCCTCGGCTCAGCGCCGGCGTGCTTGTTTAATAAGAGATGTACCAGCACGTCCCTGCCTGACGTGATTGTGATTAAGTAAACACGTACGTTAATGTGTTTTATACATCAGTCTAGGAATTGATTGTGACTTGCACGTGTACGGCAGATTAACCTGTAATGACGTATTAAAGCGGCGCTCGTATTAGCATCATCGAACCACGGGTCGCCTTCATGGCGTCCTTGTGTACACGTTTATACGCGCCCTCTCGTATCGACACGCCTGATATTGATACCAGCGCACTGGAGGTCCAGCGTTTAGCATTCAGGCCACAGACGCGCCGCTCTTAATGAGGAAGCTGAGCGGGCGTGCTGTAGTGGCAGCCAAACACCAGGATGAAATAGCTTCTGTGTAATGAGATAAATGTAGCAATTAAGTTATGAGAGCGGTTTCAGATCACACAAATATTCTGCAGGACGAATGATGAAGGGACGTGGACTTGAGCGACTGGATACTTCAATTTACACCATTTTCCAATTACGCCAAATGAAATCAATTAGCCAGAACAGACTCTGTGTAAAGTTTTTTAGATTGTACTGGAACGACAGGGCTAGTCGAGCTAATTAGAATGTGCCTCAAATCTTGAAAATCCTCAAATCTAAGTATACACTTAGGAGCTTTAATAAAAAGCCTAGTTATTTGGAATGATTTCGTTTGGGAAAAATCTATATATATCATATTTATATCTGTCTATCTATCATCTATCTATCTATCATCTATCTATCATCTATCTATCTATCTATCATCTATCTATCATCTATATGTCTGTCTATCTACAGTGCCTTGCAAAAGTATTCAGCCCCCTTGAACTTTTCAACCTTTTGCCACATTTCAGGCTTCAAACATAACGATATGAAATTGTAATTTTTTGTGAAGAATCAACAACAAGTGGGACACAATCGTGAAGTGGAACGAAATTTATTGGATATTTTAAACTTTTTTTAGAAATAAAAAACTAAAAAGTGGGGCGTGCAATATTATTCAGCCCCTTTACTTTCAGTGCAGCAAACTCACTCCAGAAGTTCAGTGAGGATCTCTGAATGATCCAATGTTGACCTAAATGACTGATGGTGATAAATAGAATCCACCTGTGTGTAATCAAGTCTCCGTATAAATGCACCTGCTCTGTGACAGTCTCAGAGTTCTGTTTAAAGCGCAGAGAGCATCATGAAGACCAAGAAACACACCAGGCAGGTCCGAGATACTGTTGTGGAGAAGTTTAAAGCCGGATTTGGATACAAAAAGATTTCCCAAGCTTTAAACATCTCAAGGAGCACTGTGCAAGCGATCATATTGAAATGGAAGGAGTATCAGACCACTGCAAATCTACCAAGACCCGGCCGTCCCTCTAAACTTTCAGCTCAAACAAGGAGAAGACTGATCAGAGATGCAGCCAAGAGGCCCATGATCACTCTGAATGAACTGCAGAGATCTACAGCTGAGGTGGGAGACTCTGTCCATAGGACACAATCAGTCGTACACTGCACAAATCTGGCCTTTATGGAAGAGTGGCAAGAAGAAAGCCATTTCTCAAAGATATCTATAAAAAGTCACCTGGGAGACACACCAAACATGTGGAAGAAGGTGCTCTGGTCAGATGAAACCAAAATCGAACTTTTTGGCCACAATGCAAAACGTTATGTTTGGCGTAAAAGCAACACAGCTCATCACCCTGAACACACCATCCCCACTGTCAAACATGGTGGTGGCAGCATCATGGTTTGGGCCTGCTTTTCTTCAGCAGGGACAGGGAAGATGGTTAAAATTGATGGGAAGATGGATGGAGCCAAATACAGGACCATTCTGGAAGAAAACCTGTTGCAGTCTGCAAAAGACCTGAGACTGGGACGGAGATTTATCTTCCAACAAGACAATGATCCAAAACATAAAGCAAAATCCACAATGGAATGGTTCACAAATAAACGTATCCAGGTGTTAGAATGGCCAAGTCAAAGTCCAGACCTGAATCCCATCGAGAATCTGTGGAAAGAGCTGAAAACTGCTGTTCACAAACGCTCTCCATCCAACCTCACTGAGCTCGAGCTGTTTTGCAAGGAAGAATGGGCAAAAATTTCTGTCTCTCGATGTGCAAAACTGATAGAGACATACCCCAAGCGACTTGCAGCTGTAATCGCAGCAAAAGGTGGCGCTACAAAGTATTAACGCAAGGGGGCTGAATAATATTGCACGCCCCACTTTTCAGTTTTTTATTTCTAAAAAAAGTTTAAAATATCCAATAAATTTCGTTCCACTTCACGATTGTGTCCCACTTGTTGTTGATTCTTCACAAAAAATTACAATTTCATATCGTTATGTTTGAAGCCTGAAATGTGGCAAAAGGTTGAAAAGTTCAAGGGGGCTGAATACTTTTGCAAGGCACTGTATCTATCTATCTATCTATCTATCTATCTATCTATCTAATTATCTAATGTCTGTCTGTCTGTCTGTCTATCTATCTATCTATCTATCTATCTATCTATCTATCTATCTAATGTCTGTCTGTCTGTCTGTCTGTCTGTCTGTCTGTCTGTCTATCTATCTATCTATCTAATGTCTGTCTATCTATCTATCTATCTATCTATCTATCTATCTATCTATCTATCTAATGTCTGTCTGTCTGTCTGTCTATCTATCTATCTATCTATCTATCTATCTATCTATCTATCATCTATATGTCTGTCTGTCTATCTATCTATCTATCTATCTGTCTGTCTGTCTGTCTGTCTGTCTGTCTGTATGTATGTATGTATGTATGTATGTATATCTACAGTATCTGTCTGTCTGTCTAACACTGATTATCTCCATCACGGCACCTAACACCTTTTGGGGTGTTCCCGGTCTGCAGTGGTCAGTATCTATAAAAAGTGGACCAAGGAAGGATTACAATATTAAACACAATATTAAACCCAATATTAAGAAGGTGGTCATAATGTTGTGCCTCATTGGTGTATACAACAATGTATGTATATATAAAATATAATATAGCATTTATTATTTATATAACATATATAATATATGCTACAAGATTAACTACATGCTTAACAAGACTGATAGTAATGTTTAGCCAGACAATTGATAGTCTTAAAGCAGGGGTGTCACATCAGCATTATTGTGGCCCTCAAAGGGCCGATTGTAACGTATTCTGCTGTGATTGCAGTCTGTTGTTTTTCTTGGAGGCTAAATTCTGCATTTATATCGTCCTCCTTTACCACAGACACGGCCTCATAACACAAGAGACGCACCGGTTTCTCTTCCTGAAGCACAAACTTGTTTTCATTTTCATTACATTTTCTCCTTCTGCTTAATTTTCTTACTTATCTTCATTTTGGGATTATGTGTAAATATTTCTTAACATCATCTACTGGCAGGATGTGTCACTTTGCAGGTCACAAAATCAGCATGCGTTTTTAGAGATGCAGTTAATGTAGGATTTTACAGTGTATTTTAAGACAATTGTTCTGTTCTCACTAATAGTTTATCCCCCTTGCTCAGCTAGACAGACAGACAGACAGACAGACAGACAGACAGCTCCCTTCAGAGTACAGTCGGTTTTATTTGCTTCCCAGCTGTGTGATACACTGTGTGCATCAAAATGAAGTAAAAATACAAACAATAAAAACAATGAAGAACTTAATACAGTAAAAGCACACAGCTGTAGTCAAGTGTTACATCTGGTACAATATGAGATTTAACCAAACGTAAAATAGCGCTAAGGAGTTAGCATTTTGTGTAAAGATACTAATTGCTATAGTAACGGTATTTAATTATGGTAAATTTGTAACTAAAACGCTGTGATATACTCACTAAACATTTACAAACAACTGAGAATATAAACGCCACTACTTACAGACGATGCTTTGGTATTATATTACAAGATAATTATTTATATTTATTATTATTGTTTACATTACTACCCGCGTTCTTTTGCCGTAAAAGTCACATGGCTTCTCAGCGAAGGTCAAAGTTAGTTGCCATGACTACGATGTCAACAGTTAAAGGCTTAAAGGCGCAGGTGTCCTATTAAATTATAAGCGCGTCTCTGTAACGACTCGAACCATCACAACAATCGTACAGTCGTTTAAGCTCTCGTGAGTTTGACACCCCTGTCTTAAAGGATGCTGGGCTATTGACCAGAGCATTGCTGGTTTATATCCCACTACCATACAGTATATATATATACTTCCCAGTAGAGTGAAAGCTGGTTTAGCCACAAAGTGTGTGCCACCACTATGCTAATGTCTAGGGTTTTGGAATGGGACTTCCGACGAGCTTGCTTGTCCTGATACAGAGGACAAGATTGCAGAGCTGCAGTTACAGTCTTGTGATTCACATTGATCTGTTTAATGTCTGGTTGGTATAATGCAGCTCTGAAACGTTGGCCTGTTGATGTACGGTGGTGGGATTTTTTTATTGATGCAGTAGATGTGTGTGTGTGTGTGTGTGTGACACCTGTGCAGGCCAATCAAAGCTGTCTGTGATCTATAGCTGAGTCCTCTCTTCATTTCATCTTCCTCTCACTGACATTTGACCTGTAAATACGTTCTCTCATCGCCACATCTGGCTGTGACGTCAGTGCTGCTATTATTCTTAGAAGAAAAACCTCTTTGCTTTCATTTTTCCACATCGGTGTGCAGTGTCATTATTCGACAGCACTCTATGCATCCCTTAAGCTTCACTGGGTCTGTTTTTACCCAAGTAATTAATTCCTTGTGTTAGGTTCAGGTTTAGGTTTAGGTTTGACCACAGAGCTTCTTTCTACTTAAATACTATAGTTGGACAGTGGTAGCCTAGTGAATAGAGCTTTGGGCTATCAATTGAAAGGTTGAGAGTTCATATCTCAGATTGCCATGCAGCCACTATTGGGCCCTTAAGCAAGGCCCTTAACCCTCTTGGCTACAGGGTCGCCATACAATGGCTGACCCTGCGCTCTGACCCCAGCTTCCAACAGAGCTGGGGCATGAGAAAAAAGTTAATTTCGTTGTACTGTACACATGTATATATATATATACAGTGTATCACAAAAGTGAGTACACCCCTCACATTTCTGCAGATATTTAAGTATATCTTTTCATGGGACAACACTGACAAAATGACACTTTGACACAATGAAAAGTAGACTGTGTGCAGCTTATATAACAGTGTAAATTTATTCTTCCCCCAAAATAACTCAATATACAGCCATTAATGTCTAAACCACCGGCAACAAAAGTGAGTACACCCCTAAGAGACTACACCCCTAAATGTCCAAATTGAGCACTGCTTGTCATTTTCCCTCCAAAATGTCATGTGATTTGTTAGTGTTACTAGGTCTCAGGTGTGCATAGGGAGCAGGTGTGTTCAATTTAGTAGTACAGCTCTCACACTCTCTCATACTGGTCACTGAAAGTTCCAACATGGCACCTCATGGCAAAGAACTCTCTGAGGATCTTAAAAGACGAATTGTTGCGCTACATGAAGATGGCCAAGGCTACAAGAAGATTGCCAACACCCTGAAACTGAGCTGCAGTACAGTGGCCAAGATCATCCAGCGTTTTAAAAGAGCAGGGTCCACTCAGAACAGACCTCGCGTTGGTCGTCCAAAGAAGCTGAGTGCACGTGCTCAGCGTCACATCCAACTGCTGTCTTTGAAAGATAGGCGCAGGAGTGCTGTCAGCATTGCTGCAGAGATTGAAAAGGTGGGAGGTCAGCCTGTCAGTGCTCAGACCATACGCCGCACACTACATCAAATTGGTCTGCATGGCTGTCACCCCAGAAGGAAGCTTCTTCTGAAGTCTCTACACAAGAAAGCCCGCAAACAGTTTGCTGAAGACATGTCAACAAAGGACATGGATTACTGGAACCATGTCCTATGGTCTGATGAGACCAAGATTAATTTGTTTGGTTCAGATGGTATCAAGCATGTGTGGCGGCAATCAGGTGAGGAGTACAAAGATAAGTGTGTCATGCCTACAGTCAAGCATGGTGGTGGGAATGCCATGGTCTGGGGCTGCATGAGTGCAGCAGGTGTTGGGGAGTTACATTTCATTGAGGGACACATGAACTCCAATATGTACTGTGAAATACTGAAGCAGAGCATGATCCCCTCCCTCTGGAAACTGGGTCGCAGGGCAGTGTTCCAGCATGATAATGACCCCAAACACACCTCTAAGACGACCACTGCTTTATTGAAGAGGCTGAGGGTAAAGGTGATGGACTGGCCAAGCATGTCTCCAGACCTAAACCCAATAGAACATCTTTGGGGCATCCTCAAGCGGAAGGTGGAGGAGCGCAAAGTCTCGAATATCCGCCAGCTCCGTGATGTCGTCATGGAGGACTGGAAAAGCATTCCAGTGGCAACCTGTGAAGCTCTGGTAAACTCCATGCCCAGGAGAGTTAAGGCAGTTCTGGGAAATAATGGTGGCCACACAAAATATTGACACTTCAGGAACTTTCACTAAGGGGTGTACTCACTTTTGTTGCCGGTGGTTTAGACATTAATGGCTGTATATTGAGTTATTTTGAGGGAAGAATAAATTTACACTGTTATATAAGCTGCACACAGACTACTTTTCATTGTGTCAAAGTCTCATTTTGTCAGTGTTGTCCCATGAAAAGATATACTTAAATATCTGCAGAAATGTGAGGGGTGTACTCACTTTTGTGATACACTGTATATATATGACAACTAAAGGCATTCTGTATACCTGTACATGCTTTGATTCACCCATCCTACTTCTTTCTCATTGTATTTAGTTGTTTTCAATGCCCCAATTGTAATACCTTTGCTGCTAGCACCATCTCTGCCCTGACAGATGCATGGCCCAGCTGACTATAACTCTTCTGACATGGTCCCTACTTTTTCACAGAGAGCCATATTACACATGGAGAGACACACTGTGCTGCTTTATTATTTCCCCACCCTTTTGTACAGACACCACAAGCAGCCACCACAAGCTGCATTTGTATCTTTAATGAGGAACCAAGCTGACCTCCCTTCCTTAGACACAGCCAGTTATCTGTTTGACGCCCGGCCAGGTCGATAAGCACGATCGAACAACTGAGAATCGACATTAGGAGCTTGAGAGCACAGCGGTGGTTGGTTGGCAGATTAGAATGAGATCCTCCTAGTGCCCCAGGTGGGGTTAGTGTCAGGGCAGGAACTAGAGTTAAAGATTGTGTTTACTACTTTTATAGAAGAATTGCTTTTTCTCATGTGGAAATTTCCTAATATGCAGGTCGTAATTGAATGTTTGTTGCTCAGTAAGTAATAGAAACAGTCCTGCTCTTAATACAGACACTTCCACTGACAATCTGCACTGTTCAGGGACCTGATCTTTCATGTTAAGATGCTGTTTATTGTTGCATGACGCCCTGCACAGTAGTTTTCCACCATTATTACGCTTTCTGCTGCTGTGTTTAGAAAAATAACACTTTAATTCAACATTACTACTCTCCCAGGCTCTGTAAATACTCCAGCAGTTTGATTTCGGGTCATTTAAATGCAGCATTAAGGTTTTTTTGTAATGTACTTCAAGTCACTGGTGCTTTTTCTTGTGAATAAAGGGTGACACTTGGACGCTACTAAGCACCAGTTAATTGAGTTGGTTATTAAGCAAATGGGCAGTTATGGGCGAGCTGTGTTTGCAAATTCATGCATAAACTCGCTGATTGATTTTTTTTAATATATATTATATTTTCAGCAACTGTTAGTTTCTTTTTGTTTAGACCAAAACTCCATCATCACTACATTATTTTTACTGAAACGTCTCCTTAATTTTCTCTCAGTATTAGTAGTATGGAAATATTTTCACTTTACACTTACATTTAGATTAAATGGTGTAATTTATTATTCCTGACTGCAACTCCGCCCTGGTCGAGAAGAGCCACAGACTAGCATCATGTATGGAGTGTCATGTTCACAGCTGCCATGAGGAACCGTGTTGACCCGCTTCCTCAGGCACAGCCAGTTCCAACAGTTAAGACGCCCAGTCAGGTCAATAGCACTGCTGAGTTTTAGGCTCAAGACGCTACGCTACCCAAGCGCCACAGTTCCGGGATTTCAATTATATTCTTTTAACATGTACCACATTGTCCGAAAAGCTTTTCTGATTTTTAGTTGTGCTCATATAAATAGGACTAGTTTAACTACACCCATGGAACAGTAATCGCATTGCCAAGATCAAAAGGAAAACCCAAACTGTTGCTATAAATGTGTCAAGATGGTCCGATTCAAGAACCACTATTAATTTATTTTGTATTTACATTTGCAAGACTGGCACATCATGCAGTTGTAATTTTTGAGTTTAATTGAATATTTTTGGGAACTTCTCGCTGAGTTTATTCAGCATACTGACTTTGTGTTTGTAGATTTGGGAAGAAGAAGGATGAGAAGAGTAAAGCCGAGAGTAAAGTCGTCGAGGGTAAGGCTGAGAGTAAGCCGAGCACGCCGAAGCAGACGTCTGAGGTGCTGAGTGAGGACGAACTGGAAAGGATGAAAGAAGAAAGAGAAAGGTGAGATGTATCGTTTGTAACTCAGTCTAATGAGAATAGCCAAACTAACCCTAATTATGTGAGCACAGAGAGGTAGACTGGGTGTGGTCAAGAAGAATCAGTAATGAGGAATTCGGAGGCAAGGTCACTAAGTAGGGTGACATTGCAAAACCTTTACCAAATAAAGCCAATATACACCAATCAACCATAACATTAAAACCACCTCCTTGTTTCTACACTCACTGTCCATTTTATCAGCTCCACTTACCATATAGAAGCACTTTGTAGTTCTACAATTACTGACTGTAGTCCATCTGTTTCATGCTGTTCTTCAATGGTCAGGACCACCACAGAGCAGGTATTATTTGGGTGGTGGATCATTCTCAGCACTGCAGTGACACTGACATGGTGGTGGTGTGTTAGTGTGTGTTGTGCTGGTATGAGTGGATCAGACACAGCAGCGCTGCTGGAGTTTTTAAATATCGTGTCCACTCACTGTCCACTCTATTAGACACTCCTACCTAGTCGGTCCACCTTGTAGATGTAAAGTCAGAGACGATCGCTCATCTATTGCTGCTGTTTGAGTCGGTCATCTTCTAGACCTTCATCAGTGGTCACGGGCCGCTGTTGGCTGGATATTTTTGGTTGGTGGACTATTCTCAATCCAGCAGTGACAGTGAGGTGTTTAAAAACTCTAGCAGCGCTGCTGTGTCTGATCCATTCATACCAGCACAACACACACTAACACACCACCACCATGTCAGTGTCACTGCAGTGCTGAGAATGATCCACCACCTAAATAATACCTGCTCTGTGGTGGTCCTGTGGGGGTCCTGACCATTGAAGAACAGCATGAAAGAGGGCTAACAAAGCATGTAGAGAAACAGATGATCTACAGTCAGTAATTGTAGAACTACAAAGTGCTTCTATATGATAAGTGGAGCTGATGAAATGGACAGACGTATATCCAGTTACAACCGTATATATACAGTTTTAATTTCAAGTAGAATTAGCACATCTACCTTTTTGGACTTCTGTGTGCCAACCCTGAGCTTGCCCTCCTGTCTGATCTTCGTTTTCCTCTTTGCCAGGATTGAGGCGAAGCACCAGGAGCTGAGAGATCGTCAGGCCCGGGACCGCTTCGACCCTCCCGATGTGGAGGACGACGAGGCCGACCCCAACTACGCCCGGATTCACACGTTCAGAGGCCGCCTGTCCCCGTCTCACTCCCCGTACGGGACCCGCAGCCCGTCGCCTCAGAGAGCCCCGCATCCCGCCAGTCACGGCCGAGAGCCGTCGTGTGAGGACCCGCTCGATGGCCTCTACGCTAAGATCAACAAACCCAGGGGCCCCAACCCGCATGCTACTGACAGGTGAGGAACCACCTGTCCAAAAAAAGCTGGACTCAAAATTAAGCACACTGTAAAATTAAGACGGTCCCTGGTTATAGGGTATGATTGTTCACACCCCTAAACATGAGACCGTGAGGTTCATGCTGCAACAGTGTGTGAATGTGATGCTCCTTATCCAGCTTATTTCTTTTATATTCTCAGTCTCTCTCTCTCTCGCTCTCTCAGGTTTTCTCAAGCTTGTGATGCCCGAGCTCGAGGCAGATCGACTGGCCGTGTAAATCAGCTGGTCTTTGTATTTGACAGTGAGAGTAAAACACGTTGTCTGATTGCTCGCGGCGTGTGTGTTTATCCTCTTCCACAGACTGTCTGTTTTGCAGCTTGTTTGTTGGTACTGATGTTGAGGGGTTGTTGGCACAGAAACGGCTCAGTTCTGGTGTTTCTGTAACGGCAGGCATGGCTATCTTTTGCAACTCGGGCCACTTTACAGCAGCCTGCACGAGGGTGGCATTGTAGGAGACAGACTGCCTGGCTTAGTGATGCCCATCACAAGAAGTGTGGCCTTTAGCCCCATGCTGACATGAGTATGACCACTAGCATCATATAGTACGGGTGGTGCAGCGGGATATTCCTCTACCACACCAGCGCTGAGATTCTGAACTCCCCAGTTTGAATCTCAGCTCTGCTACCGGTCGGCTGGGCGCCCTCTAGCAGGCACAATTGGCAGACAAAATTGGCCATCACGTCTGCCGGGTGGGAAAAGCTCAGACCAATAAGTGGGTGGGGTCTTCAAACACTGTGCAAAGACCCTGGTTCTAATGCTGGTGCAGTATGATGAATACATTGTGTGTGTGTGTGTGTGTGTTTGGTGTGTTTGGTGTGCAGTATGATGAATACATTGTGTGTGTGTGTTTGGTGTGTTTGGTGTGCAGTATGATGAATACATTGTGTGTGTGTGTGTGTTTGGTGTGTTTGGTGTGCATTATGATGAATACATTGTGTGTGTTTGTGTGTGTGTGTGTTTGGTGTGTTTGGTGTGCAGTATGATGAATACATTGTGTGTGTGTGTTTGGTGTGTTTGGTGTGCAGTATGATGAATACATTGTGTGTGTGTGTGTGTTTGGTGTGTTTGGTGTGCATTATGATGAATACATTGTGTGTGTTTGTGTGTGTGTGTTTGGTGTGTTTGGTGTGCAGTATGATGAATACATTGTGTGTGTGTGTGTGTGTGTGTGTTTGGTGTGTTTGGTGTGCATTATGATGAATACATTGTGTGTGTGTGTGTGTGTTTGGTGTGTTTGGTGTGCAGTATGATGAATACATTGTGTGTGTGTGTGTTTGGTGTGTTTGGTGTGTTTGGTGTGCAGTATGATGAATACATTGTGTGTGTGTGTGTGTGTGTTTGGTGTGTTTGGTGTGCAGTATGATGAATACATTGTGTGTGTGTGTGTGTGTGTGTGTTTGGTGTGTTTGGTGTGCAGTATGATGAATACATTGTGTGTGTTTGTGTGTGTGTGTTTGGTGTGTTTGGTGTGCAGTATGATGAATACATTGTGTGTGTGTGTGTGTGTGTGTTTGGTGTGTTTGGTGTGCATTATGATGAATACATTGTGTGTGTGTGTGTGTGTGTGTGTGTGTGTTTGGTGTGTTTGGTGTGCAGTATGATGAATACATTGTGTGTGTGTGTGTGTGTGTGTTTGGTGTGTTTGGTGTGCATTATGATGAATACATTGTGTGTGTGTGTGTGTGTGTTTGGTGTGCATTATGATGAATACATTGTGTGTGTGTGTGTGTGTGTGTGTGTGTGTGTGTGCATTATGATGAATACATTGTGTGTGTGTGTGTGTGTGTGTGTTTGGTGTGCATTATGATGAATACATTGTGTGTGTGTGTGTGTGTGTGTGTTTGGTGTGCATTATGATGAATACATTGTGTGTGTGTGTGTGTGTTTGGTGTGCATTATGATGAATACATTGTGTGTGTGTGTGTGTGTTTGGTGTGCAGTATGATGAATACATTGTGTGTGTGTGTGTGTGTGTGTTTGGTGTGTTTGGTGTGCAGTATGATGAATACATTGTGTGTGTTTGTGTGTGTGTGTTTGGTGTGCAGTATGATGAATACATTGTGTGTGTTTGTGTGTGTGTGTTTGGTGTGCAGTATGATGAATACATTGTGTGTGTGTGTGTGTGTGTGTGTGTTTGGTGTGCATTATGATGAATACATTGTGTGTGTTTGTGTGTGTGTGTGTTTGGTGTGCATTATGATGAATACATTGTGTGTGTGTGTGTGTGTGTGTGTGTGTGTGTGTGTGTGTGGTGTGCAGTATGATGAATACATTGTGTGTGTGTGTGTGTGTGTTTGGTGTGCATTATGATGAATACATTGTGTGTGTGTGTGTGTGTGTGTGTTTGGTGTGCAGTATGATGAATACATTGTGTGTGTGTGTGTGTGTTTGGTGTGCATTATGATGAATACATTGTGTGTGTGTGTGTTTGTGTGTGTTTGGTGTGCAGTATGATGAATACATTGTGTGTGTTTGTGTGTGTGTGTTTGGTGTGTTTGGTGTGCAGTATGATGAATACATTGTGTGTGTGTGTGTGTGTGTTTGGTGTGCAGTATGATGAATACATTGTGTGTGTGTGTGTGTGTGTGTGTGTTTGGTGTGCATTATGATGAATACATTGTGTGTGTTTGTGTGTGTGTGTTTGGTGTGTTTGGTGTGCAGTAT